>NW_027271292.1:2800000-2969679 GCF_040938485.1 Diadema antillarum
TATTATTATTATTGTTATTATTATCAATGTTATTGTGATTATCATTAGTATCTTTCTAAAAAAATCGAGTGAAAATATTCACTCTTGAAGGAGTAAATACAAAAAAGAGTGAATTTAGAGTGAAATTGGAGTGAATTTTAAGTGAAAATGTTCATTTTCACTCATTTTGGAGAGACCTCAGGGATCACTCGAAAATTTTGGAGTGATCCCTGATGTCACTCTAAAACGAGTGAAAATGAACATTTTCAATTAAAATTCACTCCAATTTCACTCTAAATTCACTCTTTTTTTGTATTTACTCCTTCAAGAGTGAATATTTTCACTGGATTTCTTTAGAGAGTATAATATTGCTATCATTGTTATTTTGAATTCAATCATCAGAACGAAAGGTATGATGCCGGGCGATAATGACGCGATTAAGTGAATAACTTACCGCTGTGAGACATTGATCTAAAGTATTTCCATATTGTAGCCATCAGTTGCGTTGGATCCCACATCCCCCTTCAACCCCCACCCCCGGTTTACAGCTAAAGTTGATTCGTGATATATATATATATATATATATATATATATATATATACTACGCAATATTTTAGTTTTCATTGTTATTGGCATACAATCATGATTAGTCGAGCTATCGTTGTGCGTTGTTATTGATGCCATTTGTGAATATGTCAATCCACTGGAAATTGTGCCGTTAGAGATGGAACATTATTGACTGATTGATTCACCAAAGATGTCCCCATCCCTCCCTCTAAAAAAGAAAGGAAAAAAGGACAATGTGCCTTAAGGTGTTTGAACAGAAGACATAAGATGAGCACACATACACACACACACACACACACTCATCGATGTTCAAGCATAGACCTAACCTAAATACGGACCACGACAGCTAGAGCCAATTTTCTTTCTTGATTTTACATCAGTTGTCGGTGATAATGTCTGATAAGACCCTCCGATGTTGAAGTGAATGCCATATAGCAATCAGGGGTCGGATCATTTTGTATAGTGTGTGTATATATATATATATATATATATATATATGTGTGTGTGTGTGTGTGTGTGCGTGTGTGAGTTGGGCGTTCTAGCGTTATTCACTTTTCAATTCTTTTGTTTTCCTTTATTGTTTTAGCAAAAGAGTTGGATGATTATATACATATATTGCGTAAAAAGAAACCTCTTATGAAATGAAAGAGGATATAATTTTAAGATGAATTCAAAGTTTATTTGATAAAAATTGGTTTTGATATTTTTTTTTTTACTGAGATATCCAAACAAAATGATCGTAATAGAATGTGGGACCCACCTTTTGTTAGGATCGCTTTGTTTTACTTTGTTTTTGGATATCTAAACAATTTCAAAACCAATTTTCATCCAGTGAATCTTGAATTATTCTTATAATTGTATGCTCTTAACATTTTATAAGTGCTTTCTAATTATCTCGTTATCTCAAAAAGTTAAAAGCTGAATCCTGGAATCAATATGTATTATGTATTTATATACATTCATTTTTTCTTTAATTGTTCTCTTTTTAATCTCTCGTGCCAACATAAAAACAAAAGAAATTATCACTTTTCAATATACCAAATACAGTCATAATTATGCTCACTGGGCATTCACACGTATCTAGATTGCTTAATTTGAAAAAAAAAATTGTAATTAAACAAACTCAAATAAAGTTTGTGATAAGCAACTCTGTACGTGTAAAAAGGCCCTTAAACTCAACAAGAACACAATAATTGCTTCTACAAACAGAATAACAAAACGTTTCTGCATACCACGGATGCCAATATTTTGATTCAATGTAAATTGTAAATGAGGTTTTCTTTTGGATCGCTCTACATACACCATTAAAGATAACTTTGATTTCTTTTCATATAAAAAAAAAGCCAAATACCATCACAAGCAGCAGCGACTGGCATGAACGAACTACCAGTAAGATTTGATAACAGCTTTCCAGGTTTCCATGGAGACAGATCTCAATGCGTCCCTGGTGGTAAGTAGGTTTCGCATGTCTATAGGATAGAAGGGGCCCTTTATTTCTTTACACAATGGACTCATACGAGACAATTTATTTCGTTTGCAGCTCACAAAAGGAAATATTATTGAACCATGACAGACACATCACAGATACGGTAATCAATATATTTTATTGTCACAGTACTGTCTCCTTCACTGGATGTTCCTCTTGATCTGAAAGAAAACACTTTAAAATCACTTTCTTATTACGCTTTCATTTCTTTATGCTATAGGAGACAGCTAGGTTGGTATCATCATCCTGGACTGTGTTGATGTTGATGTTAATTAGCAGGGATGATGGTGTGATAGAAGTAATCTTGACGATTGTCGACTGGGCAATGGTGATGGTGGTGAAGATTCGTAATTCATTTAGAGTATTGATATCAAGATTTTAACTAATAAAGATCAATTCTGAGTGAATTTGATATATAGGTCCTAAGTAGAATACCAAATTGCAGATTTACACCACAGAAAGATATTTACATACATCCATTCAATGTGACTCATTTTCAGATGATTTTACATAGTATGTGCACATATCATAATAATCATTATGACAATTAAATGAATAGTAATTTGTATCGCTAAACTTGTGAGAGATATTTCATCATAATGCAATATTCAATTTAGCTAGTTATACATTCCGAAGTACGTTTTCCATCTATGGTTTATATGAGGCATTGTATATCCATGCCTGTAGTACTGTGGAATGTGTGTGTGTGTGTGTGTGTGTATGAATGTGTAACGTGTGACTGAGCGATATATCATATGTATAATGTATATGTACATATACATACATACATACATGCAGTGTCAGCCGATTCTACTCACGGGTAAATTTCATTAGTTTAAACATTGCAAAGTGTAGAAGTGAAAGTATCTTTTTTTTCCTCTCATATACATGTAAATTGTTTTTGCCATTTTATATGTTACCATGATAAAATTTTACGGCTCGATGTCGAAAATCTTCAGTAACAATGTTCAAGTTACTGCACATAATAATTTATGGTCTTAGATTTATAGTCTTTGGTGTCTTACTCTAAAATTTGATATTTTGACGAAGCTTATATTCCATTCTTTTTCTCAATCCCTAAAGTAAAGACATCTTGTCAAATGTTGAATCCCTCGTGAATGAGTAAGATAATAACAAAGAACAATATTTTCTTAATAACCTTACGCGAAAAGAGTTTTGATGAGTGTTATGCTACTCATGACGTATAACAAAAATGGGAAACAACAACTTTATCGGGACAAAAAACCAATCGTGAATAACATCACAGATGTCTTCAGGAAAGTGAGGGCTATCATTTCAGAGCTTAAATACAAAGACTGGCATTTTGGGGTGATGTTCGTTATTCTGAAGGTTCATTATCCCCAAAATGAACTGAAGTTCGCTACTGCGAAAATGAAAAGAAGGTGCACACGAGCGAACCTTCGAGTTTACGAACTTTATTTCGTTTTCGGATTAACGAACCTTCGAAATAACGATTCTTATTTCCATACTCGGATGAACGAACCTCGGGAATAACAAATTGTAACAGCTTATTTCTTACCCACTAGAATGGCCGAGAGAACATACATTGTAGAGACATGAATAGATTAGTACATACTGTCTATCTGAGGATTTCCCCGTTCTTGTGAATACGTTGCTCTCTAGAAATCGTGTTCTTTCAGTTGGACACATGCATACCTCAGAGTGAGACTGTGGAGATAATGCTTTCTCAACCTGCACTTTCTTAGAAAATACCAATAACTGGTGATTTAAAGCGGTAGTTGCTCCAGCGTATCAAAATAGTTGAAAATACACATGAAACAGTGTGAATGTGTAATTTCATCCGAGTAAAAAAAAATGGTTAAAAGTTCATCAAGGTTGGTTACACTCGGTATGAGGAATAATGCGGAATTGTCATTATTATAGTGTAGTATAATATAGTAAAGTATAGTATAGTATAGTATCTTTTTGCTCTTAACCAAAATAGAATGGAACTGATATGAAACTAGCTGAAGACAATAAATGAAAAAAAATAATGACTTATAAAAATTTGGATGGACATACCAAATTATTCCTTACACTTTATGAAGCAAAATGATTCCTGAACTTTTTTTAATATTTGTTTGAACAGGTGACAACAATATCACTTTAAAACCCTTCAACAAATTAACCTACATATCCTCTGACCACTGCCTAGCGACTAGTGCAATCACTCATTTCTTGTTACAATCACACTGTGTTTGTGGTGTATTTCACGTCTTTCTGTAGTTGTTTTATCCGGCAGTTGATAATAGCTTTGAAGGCTGCCTTGTACTGGGGATGCTTGAAAGCATATATGAATGGATTCACGCAACCATTTATTAAAATGACTATACCGGTGTAAAGATCTGCTTTATGGCTACTTTGTATGCTGAAGGCGATACAACTTGGCATGAGGCAGCAAAAGAAAGCGCAGAAGATGATGAAGAGATTTTTGGTGACTTCAATTTCCCTCCTGTTGATCTGGGCCCGCATTCTTTCAGCTGCCGTACTGCCGTCACCTTGGCTGATAGTGTTGACTGTTCCATCCCTGCATCCCGAAACTGCTGCCGACTGAGGCGACTTGTCTTTCGTAATCGACAATAGCTGTCGATGATGATGTCGAACGTAACGCAAGATGTCGACATAAAATCCAGATGTGATTATGAACGCCGGAAACAAGGTCGTGGTTGCCATCACTGTGGAATAAGAATCGGCTATTGTACCGTCGTCGTTGTACGTACACACATATGGCCAGTTAGAATAGCCGATCATTCCAGGTCCGAAATAAGAAACACCAGCACACATGAAGTAGCTGTAAGACCAGACGAAGAGAATCATTAGGCTTGCGTTTTTCTTGTTGTACACTCTGGCATACACATGTCGACCTTTGGTGATCAGGAACCAGCGATTGATAGCTATCATTGACAAAGTTAGAGCACTCGTCCCAATCGAAGACATCAGCATCGCCCCGAGTATCTGACAGAACCAATCCGGGAGAACCTTGCCTCTCACAGTGGTTATGATCTGGAACGGTAGGGTCAGACACGAAAGAAAGTCATTGATGCTGAGGCTGACAACGAACACGTTCGTGGTCGTCTGGAGCTGAGGGGAAACGAGGACGGCAAGAACTGTACAGACGTTCCCCACGATGCCGCAGAGCGAGATCGCTGCTAACGCGAAGATAACAAAAATCACCTCTGATGTGGAGAATAGCGTGGAGACGCTTGACTCGAGAGGAACCAAGGTGGTTGTAAGATTTTCGAAGAAGATGTCATATTCTCTTAGGACTGTGATGAATACTGGTGCTGCCATGGTTCTGATGGTTTGAATATTACGTAAAAAATAAAATCTCATAATCATGAAACTTGGAGTGGATGATGGCCTTCTAGCAATACACACAAATGTTCCTTTTTTAGGATTAGCATGTGATACCATCTGGGGGGCATTTCATGAAGCATTTTGTCCAACAACTTTGTCGGACAAAATTGCTCTCAGCCAATCAGATGCAAGGAATTCAGTAGCTTTTAACAGTTTGTCGGACGAAATGTCTGACAAAAAGCTTCATGAAATGCTCCCCTGATCAAAGGTTGCGGTCACAACCCCCAATATCGCTCTGTTCGGCTACCGAGAGGAGAGTTTCTAGCAACTTTCGGTTTGGAGGAGAGGAGGAGAGGAGAGTTGGAGGAGAGGAGAGTTGGAGGAGAGGAGAGCTTCTACCAACTTTCATCTTGGCACCGACCAGCGACCGACTGGACACTAATGATTTTTTAGGGCATCAGTCGGTCGCCGCTGAAGTTTTACAACGGAGTTAGAATTTCGGCGGCGACTGCCCACTTTTCACTCGCCGCCCAAAATACGTTCCGTGTCTGGACGGCAACCGCCTGGGCACCGACCTAATCGAGCGGTCTCTCTCAAGCGATTTAGGGAATAAAGATTTTTTTAAAGTCAAAATTACAAAGTTACAGAAGAAAACCAATGGACTGGAGGTGGAAGAGGAGCCAGGGCTATCTGGAAAGCGACAGGGGAGGACCTCCCCCACCAAACCCCACCAACTTCTCCCCCTGAAAGAAGAAACATAATATGCCAGACACTCAGAGGTAGCCTACGCAGAAGAGGACTGGGCTAGCAACATCTGGGACAGGGAAGACATGGACAGCCATTTTGGAGCGGGAGAAAGGAAAACTAGAAGCTTTGGTTGTTATTTTGACATAGAAATTATGTTTGATTTCGTTATTTTTTTTCATCTATCTAAGCTTATTGAATGAAAAGAAATGTGGAAAAAATATTAAAGCAAATAGAAAATGGAAAATAATGTAAAAATAGAGCGGGAAGCAAAGATGTTTTGGAACACTAGAATCTTGTGGTAATTACATAAATTTGTCATCATTGTTTCGCCTTTCTTTGTGTTTGCTTTCCCATTATCTGTCTGTTATTTATCTTTGGTTTCACAACTGAGGTTGATAGCTGATGATTTAATTTTTAATTCTTAATTTTTTATTTTTTACTTCCAATTTTATCTTTATAAAAATGACGAATCAAACTCAACTTTGAGAAGAAACAGGTAGAAGGAAAGCTATTTGTTAATTCATATACAGGCTTTCATGATTGTATTCAGCATGTTTTCCCAAAAGTGTTGGGCTGATGAACCTTTATACTGTCATAGTCGTTGAGGTAGAAATAGGGAAATAATAGATCCCGTTGTCTTCTAATATGGAAACCAAAATTGTTGTTGTTGTTGTTGTTGTTGCCATTGTTGTTGATGATGCTGGTGATGATGATGATGATGGCCGAGGGACAGTCATAATTAATAGGCTCTAACCAGGTAGCTCGTGAGAAATTGCCGGCAGAGACCGGTCGGCATTGCCGGCCGCCATCAGTACGCCTAAGGGACACCGGCGGATGTCCCACCATCACCGCCAACCGCCGCAATTCCAGTCCAAATATAAGTTAGTCTGATAAGAAAGAGCGAAATATTACGAGTTCAACGGTAAAATTTTGATAGAAATCGGATGAAAAATAACGAAGTTTTGGCATTTTGTTTAACTTCGCTAATTTTTTCAGGAAACAGTTCTTGAACGGCCAATATCAATATGTAAATGGAAATGTGAGCATGTCATACCCTCACGACTTGCCATATAGTTTGTACATAATTTTAAATTTTGGAATTTCCAGTTTTTCATTCAAACGCAATTGTGCCCGAGGCTCAAATCCTGATATCACTATTCTGAAGTTATTGAACCAGGAATAACATCATGCTTTACACTTCAATGACAGAAATATTGAATTTTCATCATTTTTTTTTGTACACGATCAATGGAAAATTGTGAGGTTATGACATGGTCAGTTCACTCATTTGCATATTCACATCCAGTGTACAAGAACTGTTTCGAAAAAATAAGCAAAACTTCAAAATTTCATAACTTCCTTAGTTTTTATCCGATTTCTGCCAAATTTTTATCATTGCATTCGTAAGATTTATATGGACATTGTCCAAGTTACCAATATGGTCATCAATCGGTGGCTGTTCCCCTATTCCCCTATTTCCCCAAGTTTTGACATGAAATCGACGGGTGACCGACGATAAATTGGCAGGACATCCCTCGGGCATCGCTCGGGCTTTACAGCCTGCTCGACTTCTCCAAAAATCGTTGGACGATGCATAAATTCAAGGGGCGACCGAGCAGGTTTACAAATCAGTCGGACCCCGCCCTAAGTTGTCACCGTAGCAAAGTTAGGTGAATGTCGGTGTCTTTACGGTCATTCATTCCAAACATATTCCACCGTTTTATTTACATGCTTATAAGTATAATCCAATTACGGCAGATCATCAACTTTTCGTAAATTTTGTAAAGTTCATTTATTGTGGAATAATCACCAATTGACTGAAGCCCCTGCTAAAAGGGACAGGTTCAGCGTTAAGGTTTCTTGTGAAACTATTACACAACTTTATCCTCCCATCATATATGACGTCAAACTTTCAGCAAGCATTGTTACATGTTTTATTAGCATGGCTCTTTAAAGGGGCATTCAAGACGATTTTTATAATTTCATATCATGTAGTACATAAATCGACGTGGAATCTATTGTTGTCCTTGAGCAGAGAAACCAATGAACTGAAACCATGGCGAGGCTGCCATGTCATCATCCTTGTTCATTTCAATTTGTTTGAAATTTTGAAAACATTCTCATTCCTCATCCCAATCACTATGAATTCTGAAACTCCATTCTCAGTTTAACTAATTCATAGTTGTTCAAATGTAAGTCTGAAAATCATCCGGAGGTCCCCTTATTTGATCCTTTAATGTGTGAAGTATCATTATCAATGTCTCATTCATGCAATGAACTGGATATTGATCTAGTCTTAATGTAAGAACATGTCAGACCAAGTTATGTTTTTCTTTTTCAGTCGAAATTCTTTGAAGCTGTACTATTTTTAGGCATTTCCCCTCAAGACTGGAAATATGTATAATATATATATCGTTATCATACGTAGGATTATATAAATGCATAATATACTAGGTGTTACAAAAACACATTTCCCACTTTTGATCCGTGATAGTTCGAAAACTATGTATCAGATAACACTGTCATTGATATGAGTAATAGCTGAATAGTGTACAATTTAGTTCGAGGGGATTTGAATATCAGAGCATGAATCAGTTTTGTTAAATCCATGATTGATTTTAAAGTTAAGTTCCAGATTTTGGTCAAATTTAACCCTCTGTACAAAATTGAACTTTGCACAAGAACCATTGATGTGTATGCGAGTGTGTGCTTACAATGACCCTGATCAATAGACATGAATACCACGAATACCACCTTTTCAGAGCTCTGCTGACTAGGCTTTTGGGCTCTTGCTCCAAGGCGACAAATGAATGTTTTATTAATACAATTGTAATTCAAGATAAATTGCCCTGGGCACTGCTAGTCTGAATTCATGGTAAAGGTAAAATGCATGCACATGAAATAATAAGCCATGTTTGCATATGCTTGCATACGCATTATTTCAGGATGAATAAAGACTAGCTGTGATAGTGGAATTTCTCATGAATATGTAATAGCGCATTCCAATTCTGGCCACTGTTCAGGACCATTGTCACTTTGTCAGGGTGTTAACCACACACTCCCATACACACCAATGACCCCTGAGCAAATTTAAAATGTTGTACAAAGGGTTGAAAACTGAGCAAAATCTGAAACCTAACTTAGAAATAAATCTTAAATTTAATGAAACTGATTTATGCTATTACTTTTAAATTACCTCCAATAAAATTGTACGCTATTCAGCTATTGTTCATATCAATGTCAGTGTTATCTGATATATTATTATAGTTTTTGAACTAAAAAGTGGAAAATGTTTTTGTAACACCTAGTATATGTGTGTGTGCATGATAAATAACTAAAACAGCAAATTCACATTCTCCTGAGAGTATGATCAAAAACAAATAGAATACACATGTGCATGTTCTTTCTGTATTAAGAATTGAAGAATTCTTACCAAATACAAACCTCGTAGACAAAATTCGGGTATAATAACGGCTCGTCCAGCTTTGGTTACTATCCAAAAAACAGTGATCGATGTAACCTTCTCGACTTTATTATACGTATTAGTGCAGATTGGTTGAACGTCCAACGAGTCGAGCGACCAAGCATCAGCCTTCTTCACCTGAGGACAGTGTATTTCTGAAGTGAACAGATTTCAGCGACTTTACTACAAGATGCTTCACACCCTGCTCATAACAATTAAGAGTTCCTATAATAAAGACATATCACACATACTGACGCTCACAAAACACACACAAACACACACATACAAACACACACAAACACACACATACTAACACACACACACACACGCACGCAAGCAAACATACGATTTCAATGCGCACGCAAACGCATCGTAACACAAAACATCATTAATGTGCTCGCTCCGTGGTTTTAAAGGTCCTGCTTACCTATGGGAGCAGTGATTTCAAAAATATTCAAGATATCACATTTGCATTTGCATATGTGTAGGTCTGTTGTATCACAAAACATCCTACCATATCAATCTTTGCGATACAGCCTAAAATACAAGGATATATCAGCGTTTTTCTCAATAAACCGTAACTGTTGACGGTTAAGTCTGGAAACATTTTTTTTAACTATTCATATTTTGAGTGTTTAATATACGGATTCCACTTTTTACAGTGGTTGTTTTTATCCCTAACTCACATTTTAGAACTATTTTAATGCACTAATGCCTTTAATTGCAACTCACACGCACAAAGCAACACACAAATACATTCAAGAAATACCAATTATCCCTATCATGAAAATATCAGATTATTATTTTCACAGAGATCAATAAAAAATACTCTTAAGCTAATGACGCTTGTGAACAGAAGTCGTTTAACTAGCGACAATAAAGTGTTTGTTTGTTTGTTTGTTTTTTGGTAAAATATTTGTGTACAAGTAGTAAAAATGTACTTTCTGTCGTCGGGGCCTGATGATTAAATCCATTTGTTGAATTAAATTTACACCACGCAGTGTTTCCGGTGCTGGTGAAGTAAAAGAAAATAATCTAAAGTGGATATATTTCTTTTACCAATGAATTAGTATCTAACGTCTGCCTTGTCGTGTAGATATTTCATTTTTATAGGAAACTTAAAAAAAAATGCAAAAACACTCGTGGATTTCAAAATGTCAAAATTCAGTACACGCATCGTCAAATTTCTGGGGTTTCCTTAGCTTTAATTCTTTTTTTTTCATTCAGCCTATAATCGTTTCCCCCAAATTTGTATAGTACCACAAATACATTTTAAACGCAATCAGCATAACTTGCATGTTGTCTCGCCATGTCTTTTGTTAGTCACATTGATATCACAGAACCATGCAAGTTATGCTGAGTCGAGGGGAAGGTGCATTCCAATGTCTATTGTTAAACATATCATTACTTTAGCAATGATAGACAGATGGGGTCACAGCAGGAATACTGGTTTGGAAGGATTTTTTTATGGGCGTATCCAAGTAATCTGAAGAAAAATAGTAGAAAACTTAGTTAAGAATATATTAAAGGACAAGTTCACCTTCATAGACATGTGGGTTGAGAGAATGCAGCAGTAATAGTAGAAGACATCAGTGAGAGTTTGAGGAAAATCGGACAATCCATTCAAAAGTTATGAATTTTTGAAGTTTCTGCTCAGTCACGGCTGGATGAAAAGACTACTGTAGCTTGTGATGTCACATGTGTACAACGATATATAGAAAGAATAAAGAAAACTCAACATATTTCCATTTTTCTCGCATAACAAAAGAACACTCGACTTCTCTCTTTCAGAAGGCAAGGCGAATAATATTACCCTTAACATACGTCAGTAACAACGTGAAGAAATGTGCACTTTATTCAAAAAAGTAAAGTTTTGTGAGATTCTCTTTTTATTTTCGTTATATCGTTGTGCGCATGTGACATCACACACTGTAGTCTTCTCATCCATCAGTGAGTGCGCAGATACTTTAAAAAAAATCATAACTTTCGAACGGATTGTCCGATTTTCCTCAAACTTTCACTGATGTGTTCTACTAATTTTGCTGCATTCTCTCAATCCTTATGTATATGAAGGTGGACTTGTCCTTTAAATGTTTCTAGATATTTGTTTCACCGCAAAAGTGATGTTGAGGGTATCATTAATCAATACAAATCAACATGCATTTGTATTTCAGGGAACCTTTAATGCGTCTTTACTATAACACTGCCTCATTGACACTGTCATGTTGCTGCAGAAATTGTCTGTTTTGATGTTGTTGTTTTTTATGATTAGTTCCAAAGAGTATACAGGTAGCGCTTAGCACTCATCTTCAGTGTTGGGAATGCAAGTAATTAATCGGGAAGTAATGACAAATACCATTGCTTTCATTTTTTTCCCCCTCTTATACTGCGGATTTTTTTAAAGGGGATGGCTAGGAACCGATCAGTGGGAATCAGTGGGAATGCTGAGGGATGATTGTTCCAATCCTTGTGGGATTCATTTAAGAGTACATTATATATTGATTGTTGTGTGAAAATTATTTCCTTCAGAACGGTCTCATATTCAAGTAATGTGCAGATTAATGCCCCATCACTGACCAGGCACGCTAACCTGGGAAGCATTAAACTCCTTTGATAGACTCGCACGTCCGAAGTGTCCGAGATGAACTTGTTCGATCAAAGCTAAGAAATGATCCATATGAAGGCATTTTCTATAAAATGCACAAGTAAATACCGTATGCCCCCCCCCCCCCCCCAGGGGAAAAAAAATAGAACGGTACCCTCCACAACGCTAACTTTAAAAAGCGAATCAATTCAAATACAATTTCAGGGTATGAAACTATAACCTATTCCCCACATCTTACAGAATATCCCTTCCGATTTGCTTCAGTGGTCAAAGAGAAATTAGGATCTTTGTAGAGCATGTCAGAAATCCCTTCCCTTCAAGTTTTGTTTATTGTGTTCACAGTTCCAAGAGCATCCAAGTGCTGAACTTCGAAGAAACAAACCCATGACATGTTTTTACAACGATCCACATTATTCTCTGTGACCACTAAAATTGAATGGTGTTTTCTGCAACATGTAGGTAGGAAATTATAGTTAATGCCCTGATAAAGCATTCCGATCTTTTAATAATTTTGAAAGTTATCAATGCGAAAACCCGATTGCATTTTCTTGGTTTTTGTTTGTTTGTTTGTTGTTGTTGTTGTTGTTGTTGTTGTTGTTGTTGTCTTTTTTTGGGGGGGCGGGGACATACTGTATATCTTAGTGGAGATTCTCGTTGAAGAACTAAAATCACGTGTAATATAACAGGATATATTTGACTCACCTGACATGCCTGATAGCTTGAAAGGAAGGACATCTTGGGATGTTACTGTCAAGTAAATCTGATTTTCTCTTCTATTATACAAACCCGGACAGCCGCGGACAAAATACATGTTGTTCCCGGTTTAAACAACCCAACAAATATCATCTTCAGAAAAGTGAAACCGGGCAACAACAGGGCGACGTGTTAGCACTATATAGTGTTTATTACTAACACAACAACAAAAAAGCAAAGAAGTACTTTTCTCTTTTGAAATAAGCACGGAAATATAAATCCAACATGACACTGAGGGTTTTTTGTTTCATTTGCAGTCCTCCACCCCTTTGTGATATTTTCAAGGAGAGAATATGATTGTTTTAATTTTTTATAAAGATTTCGATAAGGTAACGCTTTGTTGCAATTTATAACAGAAGTGTTCTGTGACATTTTTTAAATGTCTGTTTGAATGGTAAAAGCTTCGGTTGATTCTAGAATACAGGCTGATTTAAACACTGCAAAGTGTCAAATTGAATTCAGGTTTATATATATATATATATATATATATATATACTGTATATATATATATATATATATATATATATATATATATATACTGTATATATATATATATATATATATATATATATATATATAAGACGATGAAGGCAAACAAGTTGACATAATGCATTAGATTCCAACTTCATTTATTTGTAAACCACATTTTCGACCCTTGCACGGATCTTCCTCAGGGTAACAGTGATATTTGTATTTGAAGCTCTGTGCTGAGCTTCAAACAAACCTTGTAAAAGACAGCAAGCAGTAAACTTCAGTTGCTTTTTATGTTAGGCTAAGCCCATAATGAACCTTTTAGATTATTATGCGTTGTTATGTTATTGTTATTGTTATTATAAGTACATTGTATTATCATTATTATTATCATTTTAAGCAGTAACCAACTTAGGATGCACTGGGCATGTGGATTAAAAAAACTATATATCGTTACCATTGTCATAATTTTTCTCTTGAAGAAATACAATGGAAATAATTATATGAAACTTTACAAAGTCATTTGATATGTTAAGTACTAACGGGTATAAACCAGGATGGGCATCCCAAATGGTTCCTTAAAGTTAATGCAAAGAAATGACTCCTCTAGTTTTAATGACATATTTTCTATAGAACAAAATAAATGACTAGAGTCTAGCTATCTATAACCCATTTAACGAATAAACTTACTTATCGAGCAACTTTCATTTGAAAGCAAATACAAGCACTCAAATCTTCTTATAATCAGGTTGTTTTCGTGGTGCATTTTACTGCTTTCTGTAACTGATTAACCCTACATGTAATTATGGCGTTGAAGGCTGTCTTGTACTGTGGATGCTTGAAAGCATATACGAATGGATTCAGACAACTATTCACCAGGAGCAATATACCGGTGAAAAGAACGGCTCTATGACCACTCTGTAGACTGAAAGCGACAGAGCTTGGTATGAAGCAGCAAAAGAAGGCGCAGAAAATGATGAAGAGATTTTTGGTGAATTCAATTTCCCTCTTGTTGATCTGGGCGCGAATTTTCTCAGCTGCCGTGCTGCCGTCACCTTGGCTGATAGTGTTGACTGATCCATCACTGTGTCCACGACCGGCATGACCGGTCGGTGATTGAGGCGACTTGTCTTTCGTAATTGACAATAGCTGTCGATGATGATGTCGAACGTAACGCAAGATGTCGGCATACAATAAAGATGTGACTGTAAATGCTGGTAATAAGGTCGTGGTTGCCATCACTGTTGAATAAGAATCGGCTATTGTACCGTCGTCATAATATGCACACATATGTGGCCAGCTGGAATACCCGATCTTTCCAGGTCCGAAATAAGAAACACCAGCACACATGAACAAGCTGTAAGACCAGACAAAGAAAATCATGAGGCTTATGTTTTTCTTGTTGTACACTCTGGCAAATACATGTCGACCTTTAGTGATCAAGAACCAGCGATTGATAGCTATCATTGACAAAGTAAGAGCACTCGTTCCAATCGAAGACATCAGCATCGCCCCGAGTATTTGGCAAAACCAATCCCGGAGAACCTTGCCTCTCACAATGGTTAGGATCTGGAACGGTAGGGTCAAGCACGAAAGAAAGTCATTGATGCTGAGGCTGACAACGAACACGTTCGTGGACGTCTGGAGCTGGGGAGAAACGAGGACGGCAAGAACTGTGAGAACGTTTCCTACGATGCCGCAGAACGAGATCGCTGAAAGCGAGAAGATAACAAAAATCACCTCTGATGTGGAGAATAGCGTGGAGACGCTTGACTCGAGAGGAAACACGCTAGTTGTAAGATTTTCACAGAAGATATCATATTCTCCTTGGAGCGTGGTGAATGCTGATGCTGCCATGGTTCTGGTGGTTTGAATATTAAATGAAAATACATCTCATAAACATTAAACTTGAGCTGGATGACGGCTTTCTAAGTATTTATTTATTTATTTATTTATTTATATGTTTTATTTTCACAGGGTGGGTCCGTCAGTGGGTTAAACACTGTTGTTCTTGGAGGCCCTGCATGAACACATACATACAAATAAACACAAAAATGTATGATAATCATACAATACCAACATCAAAATCAAATTTGCAGTATCAAATCTGTATATATCTTAATATACTGTATACTGATATATATTAAACTCAAGATTTAACAAATATTATGCAACACATTACATCCTCATATCCTTAAATTTCCCCTACCTCAGAAAGAAAAAAACAAACAGACAAAAAAAAAACGACAACAACTGAACTACACTTGGGCACAGTGGAGTGCCCTCCAAAATTGGGCTGAGAAAGAATGTTTAGATGGAGCATGCCTTAAGTTTATTGGTAAACTGTTCCATTCGAGTGCGCCGGTGTATTAGTTCGAGCTCTAGTTACTATTAGCCCGTCAGAGACTGCTGATCTAGTCTGGTAGTTGTGTGTATTACAAACTCTCTGAAACAAGAGTGACAGGTACTCTGGAGCGTCCCCATTTAGTGCCCTATAAGTATACACAGATGTTTCTTTTTTTTTAGGATTGACATGACTTTGATAGCACCCAAGCAAGGTTAGATGATATAAAATAAAACTAAAAGAAATGTCTTTACGGTTAGTAGTCCTAGACTTATTCCAACCGTTACTTACATGGTGAGTACCATCAATTTCATAACAACAGATCATCAAGTTTTCCTGAATTCTGTAAAGTTCATAATTATCAAATAACTACCAGTAGTCATTAGGCCTACATGCTAGTAAAACTGGTAAAAGGGACAGAATCAGCGTTAAGATTCCTTGCGAAAATATTGCATAACTTGAATACTCTCCCATCGTGTATGACGTAGAACTTTCAGCAGGGAGGTGGAAGAGAGACTACCGCCCTGCTTTTAGCAAGCATTGTTACATGCTGGATCGGCACGGCTCTATAATCCTTAGGTTGCTCAGTATATCTCTTCGATATGATTATCATTGTCTTATTAATACAGTTAACTGGATATTTGCAGCCATGCAAATAAACTAATGTGCGTATTTGGGTGTGCTTGAAAATGGAACACACATTGAGTGTACGTTTTCTTATTCTTTTCTTATCGTAGTATATGTAGGAAGTGTAAAAAAATAGGGGTAAGACACGCATTCTTGAAAAAAAAAATCTGGAATTGAATTTTGATCTAGTCTTATAGTCTTATAATAGTGTAAGAACAGATTTATATATATATATATATATATATATATATATATATATATAGATGCAAGAAATGTGCCAACGTTTAAACTTGAGGTCGTGGAGACATTATATAGGCGTAAGACAGTATATTATAGTATTCCACGGGAGACGTAGCTTGTTCTTCTTATTTCCTTTATTTTGTGTTCGAGCTTTCGGCCGTGTCGGCCTTCATCAGGATCTATATGATACAGACAAACAAAATGACAAATGACACATTTTTCACTTTGTTTGTCCGTATCATATAGATCCTGATGTTAATACATATATATAAATACATATAATACATATATATATGTGTGTGTGTGTGTGTGTGCGTGTATGTGGTTGTGTGTGTGTGTGTGTATGAAACATAACTGAAACGACAAACCAGGTCTCTTTCCACCTCCCTGGACAAACTTACACTCTCGCGACTTATGAGAGTATACATGTAATACAAATAAAATAAACATGTATCATTCTTACCAAATACAAATTTCGGAGACAAAAACTCAGGTAGGCGTATAACGACTCTTCCAGCTTTGGTTACTATCCCAGAATTACTTGATCGATGTGGAATTTGCGATCTTGTACGTTTTATAGCAGATTGTGGTTGAACGTAGAGCGAGTCGTGTAACCAACCCTAAGCCTTCTTCACCTGAGGACAGTGTGTGGGGTTCTGAAGTGAACAGATTTCAGCGACTTTACTACAAGATGCTTCACACCCTGCTCATAACAATACTTTTATCGAGTTCCTGTAAAGGCGTAACACACACACACACACACACTGACATACATACCGACACGCACAATCACAAACACACAGACGAACACATATTAACACGCACAAACACATACGCTCACACGCACCTACGCAATCACACATGCGCCTTCAATGCGCACGCAAACGCATCAGTTTATTATTAAACACAAAACATCATCAATGTGCTTGGACCGGTTATAATTGCGAGACACACACACACACACACACACACACACACACACACACACACACACACACACACGCACTAGGTGTTGCAAATACATTTCCTACTTTTGATCCTTAATAGTTCTAAAAGTATACATCAGAGAATACCGACATTAATATGAGCAAAAGGTGAATAGTGCACAATTTTGTTGAAGGTAATTCAATAATGAAAGCATGAATCAGTTTCATTAAATTCAATATTAATATTCAAATTAGGGTTCAGATTTTCTTCTATTTTCAACCCTCTGTGCAAAACTTAAACTTTTCACAGCGGTCAATTGATGTGTATGGGAGTGCGTGGTTAACACCCAGACAATGGCCAAGGCTTGAATGCTTTATTATTTATTCATGAAGAATTCCACTCTTATGGCTAGTCTTTATTCATACTGAAATGTAGTGTATACAAGCACATGGAAACCTGTGCTTACTTTTTTTCATGTGCATGCATTTCACCCTTTACCATGAGTGCCCAGGGCAATCCATCATGAATTATCAATAAAACATTCATGTGGCTTGGAGCAAAAGACCAGAAGCCTAGTCAGCAGAGCTCTGAACGGGTGGTATTCATGTCTATTGTTCAGGGCCATTGTAAGCACACACTCACATACACAATCATTGGTTCCTGTCAGTGGCGTAACTACGGGGGGGGGGGGGGGGGGCATGGGAGGGCACGTTCCCCCCCCCCCCCCATCCGCTGGTAAAAAAACAAAAAAAAACAAAAAAAAAACCTATGTGCCAAAATGGTAATTTAAGGGTTAGTATAAACTGCTTTTGAAATCGACATGAAAGGGCGATCAAGAAAAAATATATTTTTCTAAGATTTCTTTTAACCATATAACTAAAGAGGTTATAGTGAAACATTGTTCAAAAAGCCCGGAGACGACAAAAGATTGTGATTCAACTTGATTCCTGGTTGGCATTTTGAATATGAGCAGGATGTGCGCAGTGTACTCAGAACATCGGAACGGCAAAAAGAGTCGCTGCAATGTTGCGCAATGTGATGTAGGTTGTACACATTTGCTATCAAAGCTAGATCATTGATTTTGCAGTGTTGCTTTACATAGTAGTCTATATTAAAATGCCTTGCATTGCCAATAATAAGACTTGACCTTGGCTATTTCCTAACTTGTTCCATCTATATGAAACACACACACTCACAAACACAGACAATTAGGGGATGCTCTACATAAAGTGCAGATTTTGGACATCCTTCTCCCGCTTGGTCACTTCGACGCCCCCTCGCTGGCTATACCTCCCCCAATCATGAACATTAACCGACACCCTTGACTACCAGTGGCGGATCCAGGGGGCAAACCGGGCGCCCCCTCCCTCCAAAGCGAAAAAATATATATATTTCATTCAGCCTTTATTTAGCCATATTTCACCTAGTTTGAAGTACCACACATACAATTTAAAAAAAACGCATTTCTTGTAAGAAATACTCAATATAACTTTCATAAAGATAATGAATATCTTTACTATTACATAAATGTTTTGAATTGGCCATAAAGATTTGTTTTTTCCGTACACATTTGTATTTCATGTAAATTTTCACTCTCTTTCTGCTTTTTTTTTTTGACACTGTCCCCTGGTGCTCTACATAGAATGACGGAATCGTTCTCACCCTGGTTGGAGGCCTTTGTTATAGCAGCCAGCACCGGATCCTTATAGCCTTCCGTATCAATTTTAAGAGCAATGATTATTGTTAATTCGGGGAACTTCACATTCACAATCAACAGCAGATGTCGATGATGATGTCAAACGTAACACGGCATAGAGGCATTACACGCTGCTAGCACTAAACTACGGGAGACAAAGCAAAACCAAACAACCAAACCATAGAAAGAGCGTGTCAAGAAATCTTCTTGAGCGAGGACAATCCTAGGAAAAACATATTAATCCAGTGTCAACGAAATACTTGTTTGTCTTCTTGGTGTAGGCGTATACATTGCATAAGAATGAACAGCAAGTTTATTTAGTATCGCGATTATGTGACGCGTTGAGTTATAATTGTCATTCTTCCTAACAGGTAAAAGGGAAACGTAAGTGTAAGCAGGGAATGATAAGGAAATTAGTTACTTATATTGCCAAGGGACAAACAATGCGAAGGAGGCTTGTTTTAACAGTCATTACTTCTTGCATAAATTGTATTTTTGGTACCTTCATTCTTCGGCACAAAGATTACATAAGAACATAAGAAATTTTCACTTCTCAAAATATCGAACACAGTCATAAAGTGAGACTCGACTGGAGCACAATTTTCGTTTCTGCAAACAAAATATGACGACCTTTTTTTTTTGCATATTAAGGATGTCCCTTATATTTGAGTGAACGCAAATTGTAAATGAGGTTTCCTATTCGTCATCGGTTATCATGAAAAGTGACATTAATAGGACAATGACAAATACCTTGCACTGTCAGAATTGGTTGTTATTTTTATCAGAACATTTCTATTGATTTGAAATGAAATATATATTTACAAAAAATATACATATATACATATATTTTTATAACGCTTCCAGTTTGGTATTGTCATCTTTGATGGCATCATGTTAATGTTGGTTAGTGATGGTCACGTGGTAGAACTGATATTGTTGGAGATGGTCTCAGTAGCGATGGTGGTGCTAGAGATTCGCTCCTCGTGTTTCATTCTCTTTTTTACAGAGAAATACACTCTTTGAGTAAAGTTGAATAGCTAGGCAGCTTGGGCACCTTTCTGACAGTATCATTGTGGTGGCATGTAATATTCGAATCGCGTGAATTTTATTGGATATTGAAAAGATAATGGATATGTTTTGTTTTGTTTTGTTTGTTTGTTTCTTTTACTTTATATTCTCCTTCATTGTATGGCGAGGCATCAGAAAATTCAAATATGGTATAATGCTTTATTTAAAAAAAAGCCTGAGCACGTGATTATCGTGTGACTTGTTCGCTGTGGATGAATCGCACAAAACAAAAACAAACATAGTACAATCAAACCAAAAACCAAATGAAAAACATAAACGGCCATATCGTAAGATGGAATTTTACGGTTGATGTGTAAGTGTTCAATGATGAATGGATATCAGTTCTGGCCATGATTTGAAACAGGCATGCAAGCTTGCTACCAAGACACGCGCTGTGATCTTGGAAAGATAGAGTAATGTGCATTAAAATTACCCAGAAACGCTTAATAACACTATATCACAATCGATGAATATCATTTTCTTGTCACGAGTGGACACAGTACTTTCATAGGTCTTCTCACTAACCCTATTGTATGACTAGATGAATTTCAACTATTAAGTTGTAATAATTTCTCAGTAATTACTTTTTGATTTTCTCCATTTCACTCCATCTTAGGCACAAGTTTTTAATTTTCCTCCACTGTCGAATGTTTGGCCACTAGTGCAGAATACGTTCTCTGGATCTTTATTTCTGTTTTCCTCAGAGAAATAACTTCTCAAGTCAAGCCTTTCACATGCATTTTCTTTCTTTTCATTTCATTTATTTATTTGTCCGAGTTATGTATAAAAACATGGTATGGAGATTTGGTTTTGTCACATGTTCACTATGGACATATCATAACAACATATGAAGCAAAACAAATTACATTACTTATGACATCGAATGGATACAGGCTGCGTTATCACCGTTCAGCATATTCGCAGGAAACATACATTAATTTTCATTAAAGACACTGAAAATGTATGGTTTATTAAGTGACCTATGAGCCTATAGTAAATCATATCTAATTTTTTAGAAACACACTTTGTGAAAATGTTTCATGTTTTATGAATCGAAATGTCTGATAAAAAGGACACTCTAATCCTTAGGGTTTTTATCAGAATATCGATATTACGACGTTTAGGAAATAAACAAAGGGTAACACATCACATCACTGCAGTTTATCCTTGCTATATCTTTAACTGATCCTATATTTAAATGTCAATTAACAACACATGTGTAATTTCCGATAAATTTGGTGTACAACTGCTGCGAGGGATAGGTGTGTGCGTCAGTTTTTCCTGACGACTTTTCCCAAATTTATAGACTTCACACGAAAAAAACAAACCCACTAAACAACATACGGTCATATTTATGCATGTATTTATTCATCAAACACACACATATATATATATATATATGAACACAAATGAATTATATATATATATATATATATATATATATATATATATGTATATATATATATATATATATATTTATGTATATAGGGACATGTATATAATACATAGTATATATATTTATTTATTTATGTGTGTGTGTGTTTGTGTGTGTGCGTTTGTACTATAACATTACCGTAATCATACTTTTGCCTGACATTTTTGCACTTGAGAATGATTATGCTAAATTGGATTTTTCCAATGTTCTGAAAGAATCTTTCGTATTTGTTTGCCGTTTAAGTTTGGAATGAAGTATTGGTGGTTTTGCAGTTGATAGGGAAATTGGTCCATGAAATCCTTCAAGTGTCTATATTTACATGCTGAAAGCTATGGCTGGTCTCGGAAAACAGCCTCACGCATCGGGTTGATAAAGGTTACGAAGAGTCTGTGTGAAATGAAAGTTGCCATGTTTAACGCCTGAAATACTAAAAGACATGACTTCACATTTTTAAAGTTCATACATGCAAAGTTTGGTTACGGTTTTATCAATCAGTATAGATG
Source organism: Diadema antillarum (assembly GCF_040938485.1). NCBI lineage: Eukaryota > Metazoa > Echinodermata > Echinoidea > Diadematoida > Diadematidae > Diadema > Diadema antillarum. Next base: position 2,822,230 of record NW_027271292.1, read on the forward strand.
TTAACATCTTGTTAATTAGAGTTTTTCAAGTAGGACAAGTAGAAATAGCATTGTGAAAGTTGGCAAATTGCAAATTGACGTTGACATAATCATAAACTTGCAAAGCTGGTGCATCACATGATCATTAATGCGTCTACCTGCATTTCTCTAAAGCCTGTTTCTTTATAGCATTAAAAAAAAATTAGTTGGATTTCGAGAAGTCAAGAATGTTGTCTTGGATATTTGCTCTGGAGCTTTATACGACAGTAATGTCAGTTGCATCTCTCTGCTGATAGAAACATTTCCAAACACAACTCAATCACGGGTCCTTATAGATACAGGTGACATGGGTGAAGCTGAAGCTAGAATAGTTCTTTGTCTTGTTTATGATACTTGTAGCTCTCCCGTTCTTTTGCTTTTGTTGGCTGATGTTTTAAACGCCAAAGCATTATACTTTCAATTCAATTTGCAGTATTCATAATTATTTGGAACATCACCTGATGTAAAGGAAAAGCCTCGAACATTTTCATCTGCACTGCTGACCCTTTTTGTTGGACACTAATTAATTGCGGGTGTACATGAATTTTCTCGAAACTCTCTGAAGTGTTTTCAGAAAATCCACTGATGAACCTCTCCTATATACGGGCCTATGCGTGACGTCTATACGCTAAGATATCAAAAGAACTAAAATCCAAAAAAGTAAGAGGTACGAATGTGTACATTTCCTTCAAGACAGCAAAGTTATGGATATTTCAGATTTAACATAAGATCGGTTGTTAGGAATATTGGGAGCGATACATGTATTCGTGGGTTATCATCATAATCTTCATAGCATTTTAGTTTTGAGCAAAATAAAATAAAAATACATGAAACCAAAAACAAAAAAGTCAATTGATTTAGTGTAAACACTTACGTGTGCAGCAGAATGAGAAATCAAAACGATTGAGTTTTATGAAACAAGATGATTGGTGTATTTCACGAGTTACTTGACCAACAAAAGGTGACCAGAATTTCATCTGTAAAACGACCCCTATAGGCCTCCCTATAGTGAAAAACTTATTTATCTTCCAAGCTATTTGAATTCAAATGCAATCGCAAATGTTACCTTCCAGTTAAACTGCTTTTGTGGTGTTCTATAGGCTATTTTACATCTTTCTGTAGTAGTTTTATGCGACAGTTGATAATAGCTTTGAAGGCTGCCTTGTATTGTGGATGCTTGAAAGCATATATGAATGGATTCACGCAGCCATTTATCAAGAGAAATATGCCGGAGTAAAACGCTTCCTTATGAACACCTTGTATGCTGAAGGCGATACAACTTGGCATGAGGAAGCAAAAGAAGGCGCAGAAGATGATGAAGAGATTTTTGGTGACTTCAATTTCCCTCCTGTTGATCTGGGCACGCATTCTCTCAGCTGCCGTGCTGCCGTCACCTTGGCTGGTAGTGTTGACTGGTCCATCCCTGCATCCCGAAACAGCTGCCGACTCAGGCGACTTGTCTTTCGTAATCGACAATAGCTGTCGATGATGATGTCGAACGTAACGCAAGATGTCGACATAAAATCCAGATGTGATTATGAACGCCGGAAACAAGGTCGTGGTTGCCATCACTGTGGAATAAGAATCAGCCGATGTGCCGTCTTCGTAATATGCACACATATGTGGCCAGTGAGAATATCCGATCTTTCCAGGTCCGAAATAAGAAACACCAGCACACATGAAGAAGCTGTAAGACCAGACAAAGACAATCATCAGGCTTGTATTCTTCTTGTTGTATATTCTGGCATACACATGTCGACCTTTGGTGATCAGGAACCAACGATTAATAGCGATCATAGACAAAGTAAGAGCACTCGTACCAACCGAAGACATCAGCATCGCCCCGAGTATCTGGCAGAACCAATCCGGGAGAACCTTGCCTCGCATTGTGGTTATTATCTGGAACGGTAGCGTCAGGCACGAAAGAAAGTCATTGATGCTGAGGCTGACAACGAACACGTTCGTAGTCGTCTGGAGCAGGGGAGAAACAAGGACGGCGAGAGCTGTGAGGACGTTCCCCACGATGCCGCAGAGCGAGATCGCTGCGAACGCGAAGTAAACAAATATCAGCTCTGATTGGGAGAATGGTATTAGGACGCTTGACTCAAGAGGAACCACGCTGGTTGTAAGATTTTCGAAGAAGATATCATATTCTCCTTGGAGTGTGGTGAATACTGGTGCTGCCATGTTTCTGATGGTTTGAATATTACATGAAAATACGTCTTTATTTATTCATTCATTCATTTATTTTTATTTCATCATTGCACAAGCTTCAACCATAGCTGTTCTTCCGCATGTTTGTGAACAAAAGAAAAACAATATACAACAAAACAAAAATACGATGATATGAATACGTCTCATGATCATGGAAATTGAAACGGATCATGATTTACTTTGAAAATAAAAAGAGCAACGATTTTTTTTTTGAGGGTGGTATGACAATCGTTCAATTATTGAATGTCGGCTTATTTGATGGAATTAATTCCTTTTATATCTAAAGTTGGGAAGCAATGTTTTCCCGTAAATAGGACCTACAGGTTGTGACAGTAAAAAGATATGTTCTACTCCGTTAAGCTAAAGCCAAGAGAGTTTACAACTGAATGCTATTTCTTTGAGTGAACTAAAGACAAAAAGACTATAGTTAAATGTCTAATGTGGCTAACGAATCATTGTAATCATCGACGGTAACTTTTTGGAGAGATTTATTCAGTCAAACAACAGCAGTGAAAGAAAAGAACATTAAACTTTGATTAGCGCCAAATTAAGAACACAATATTCTCACCGATTGCAATCTCTGTGCAAGAACCAGGCCGACACGCTTATTTTCCTATGGCGATCTCAATATTACTTGATAATCGAATAATTTTAGCGTTTTATAGCATATTCTGGTTGAACAATTAACGAGTCACATGACCAAATGTAATTCATCTGATGAAAGCTTCTAACAGCCAGAGTGTACATACACACACACACACACACACACACAAACACACACAGTGACGCTGTGTAATATGCAACACTGATGCACTGTGAACAGGTGCATTTACACACACCTACGCACACACAGATACCCCCCCCCCAAAAAAAAAAAAAAAAAAACAGCACGCGCAGAGACATTGAGTACGAGAAAATAAGCACACACGCACACACACGCACGCACACACAAACAATTGCGGGAGGACCGCTAAAGGCCGTGTCACACCAGCCTTGCGTGCGACTTGCAAAGAACAATTTTGACTACCCGGAGGTCCCCGTAGATGATCCGCACATGACAGTACCTAGCATGTATCTCAAAAGTAGTCGCCCGGAGGTGCGCACGCATATTTTTTTACCCGCGACCGTGTTTAGGCCCTGTCACACCTTTCCGGGTAAGCTATTCGGGCTTGTTACGTGTAGGGATTTTCTAGCATACCGGACATTCCTGAGGGCGGAAAAGGATTTGTGCGAGTCAGCGCATGTGTCTTACTTGCTGGACGCGTTATACTTGCGAGTATACTGTGTGACCTTTGTACCAGTCGCGTGGGGGCTGACAACTCAGTGAAGGAATTCCTTTTAATGGAATGGCTGAAATCTCACAGAATTTCATTATCTTGGCTGCATACGGGACTGCGAAGTACCTGCGTGGGAACTGCCTGGGAAGTACTGCCGCTAAGGGTTTCCTACTGGCGTTCTGCGTGGACCTCTACGGGCATTCCCGCGACTCACCCGGAAAACGTTTTGGTCATGCTCAAAACTTGGCTGCGGTTAAATCGGACTTGCATGAGCACCTCCGGACAACTACGCGCTAGATACTGTCAGGTGCGGACCAAATGCGGAGAGCTCCGGGGATTAAATTTGTTTCCCCGCAAGTCAAGCCGCAGAAGTTCCCCCCTACGGTATGACAAGGCATGAATGAAAATTGCAAACATTCTTGTTCGCCCGCTGAAAATCTTCTACGTGCTGGAAACTACCTCCTCGCCACAAGCCCGCGTAGCTTGCCCGGAATGGTGTGACACCGCCTTTAAAACCATGTCAATGCACAACAGTCGACAGAGTGTGAAATAAAGTGTGAAAAAGTGTGAAAAACTCGAATACTATTGTGCACTTGTAAACAATTATTAAGGGCTATATACTTCGTGGGGCCTCAATAATACAAGCAGTGTTTTTAATGTAGGTACCCCCGCTTTTGTTCCTTTTACTGTCTTATGTTACCATTTTTATTTTTGTTTCTCCGATAGTGTTCATATTGACTATACTAGTATCATGTACGTCATGAATGTCCTTTGTAACAGCTACACTGTAAAAAATGCGACATGCGACATGTTTATGAACTAAACACAGTGTTAAAAATCTAAACACTTTGTTTAACATCTAAACACCCGGTGTGTATAGCACGTTTAAAGTATTGAGAGTTAAAGTGTTTAGCTTGGAGTGTTTAGTTGGAGTGTTTATTCTGGTCACGCTATGTTAATCTCAATATGTCCGTATATACATGTAAAAGTGTTGGAAATGGTGTGTAAATTGCAATTTCTAGTTTCCTTTTATCACGAGAAAGTGGAAACTGTTACGACATTAAGATGCACTATGAAATAATTCATGTTTTATGCCTTTCATGGAAATGCCTAATCAATAAGGAAAAATGATAACCTAAAAATATGTAATACAACTGTAAAAAAAAATTATATTTTGGTTTCGCATATACAGTCCTGTATTTTAACTGCTAGAAAAAAATGGGAATTGCCTTTGTTAATGATTTCGTTCATGGTTAGGGCATTACCCAAATGTTTGTTGGTTAGGCCTAAACACTTCTACTGTCAGGGTAAACAGACGCGTTTACATTTAGAACGCCTCGTAAACACGTTCTAAACGCCGCACATGTTTAACATAAACACTGTGCTACTCGTACTCTACAAGTCAGCAGCGCATGTGACATGACGGTCGCGGCCACAACGCACGCAGTGGTGCCCTGTGCGTGCGCTTCTAGCGCACACTCGTGCTATGCCTATTATTATGACCATACAATGCACAATTGGCGGGAAAGGAGATGTGCGCGTACGTACCTGTACGGATGGATCTGTCTGATTGGCTGGCTGGTGCTGCCCTAGCAGCGTGATGTACTACTCAGTATGTGCGTAGGCCTACAGTACGTGCGCATTCGTTCTAGGCTTGGTACACACACTACACTGTACTTACGACTCGATCGACTGCACTGACTGTTGTACTGCATTAAAGCTAAATGCCAAGGAGCGGATCTAGCTAAGATGGCGTCGAAGCGATAAAGTTCTAGCCTGGCCGGCCTGTATGAAAGCGGTAAGTCTGCTAAGCCTGCTAAGTTGGTGAATATCAAGATTTATTGCAAAATTGCCCTCGTTTAATGTAAAACTGTAGTAGGCGTAGAAATAGGCTAGGCCCTTAAAGATTTTGCTCGTTTGTTTTAGTTTTCTATTTCTAAATCTAACGGTTAACGTTTATAGAACGGGGAACGCTCTAACTGTAACGTGTTAGTGTTGTTAACGTTACAATAGGCCTACACTCTACAGATAACCGGTACCGTAGTTATGGGTAAACTCGGCCTAGCGGGTAAACTCACTGTATCTTTTACCAAGTTATGAAGTATCTTTCATGTGAATGACGATGAGTTAGTGACTATATTTTGAGTGAAATTCAGTTTTATTCCCTGTAAATTCTTTATAACTCAACAGGTGGTGAAAATTGAATGTAAAGCCCGTTAGGATGTCTTGGAAAGGGATGCCGATGACACCAAAGTGGGTGACGATGATGTCCTGACGACTGTATAAATTCTGCAAGACATTACCTCTGCTGGCAGAGAACGAGGCATGCTGCAGTCAGCAGAGTAAATCAACTGGGGATAGTACATCACTGTATACTACCCATGTGGAAAGTGGAAATCAAGTAAGTACTCAAAATTGCAGTGCCAAATCAATGAATATTATGTACTTAAAGGGCATGTAAATGATTTTCTATAAAATGCAGATTTTAGATGCTTTAAGTTCTTCTGTTTTTTTTTGTCTGTTTGTTTGTTTTGTTTTTGTTTTTGTTTTGTTTTTGTTTTGTTTTTGTTTGTTTGTTTGTTTGTTGTTGTTGTTGTTTTTTTTTTTTTGGGGGGGGACCTACTCCCGACTCCATTCCATTACCTAAAATAAATATGGAAAATTGATTTATTGCAAATATTGTTGAAAGTGTAAATTACAGATGTGAAAATCTTCACCCAAGAGACAAAGGATACAGTAATGGTCGTAACTCTGCTTGATAATGATGATGAATAAGAAAGAAGCAACAACAACAAAAAGACTTGAACTATGTCCAGAAAATTCAGCAAAGTGATTAAAAACTGACGCAAGACACTAAGTGCTAATGTGACAAAGGGATTCTGTCATTCCTTTTAATTTGAACTTGCTTATGGATTCAGTCAACTTCTTTGCTACCCATTCATTTTCAGAATCTATGGGAGCAGTTAAGTCCATTGTATTGCAAAGCCAACTGATTTGTTTTCCTTGTGTAATCATTTCTTTTTACCAGCACCAGTACGTCATGGAAGAATTGATCAGGGATCACGCCAAACTGTCTGGATTAGAATGAAAGATGCATGTGCTTACTTCTATACAACCCGTCTAAAAGTGCAAACATCTGAGGATTACAAGGACATCGCAAGATATACTGATATACAGTATATCTATAGGCCTACATGCCATATGAAGGAAATGAACCATGGATAGAAAATTTGAATATTAATAATCTTTTTCCCGCTAGCCATGTGATGTCTCACATCGTCATGATGGACTACAGACCTATTAGGAGGCATCCCACCTGTTAGAGCAACCTTTCTATTGTTTTTTTTTTCTTCACTGACAGTGTGCATGTAAACCTGTATACTAGAATAAAGTAAATCATATGGGGGATGATAGGGTTTTGTATGCGATAGGGCTTCAGTTCTCCGTGTGTGTGTATGCGTGTGTGTATTACATAATGACGAACCTCTAAAGAAATATGAAGGTAGGGGGCCTATATAATTCGAAGAGGAATTCAATGCTAATTTGATGAAAATTGGTTTTGAAATGGCAGGGATATCCATAACAAAGCGATTCTATTGTCCTCTGTGCTTACGATAATGGTCACCTTCATTCTTATTGCTCATAGATATGTGTAATTGTCTTTTTTAACAGCTAGTACGTAAAATTGTAATTTTATCTAATATGTAAAGACACTTGCTCGAAATCGTTTTGCACTATTAAGAAAAACAGTTTTATTCACTTCATTTTATTCATCAACCAATGTCCATGTAATTCACTGTTAAGATATTACTCAAGAACTTTGTTCGATTGGCTTTCTGTTATATTCTTGTGCAAAAAGGAATATAGAAATCAAAACAAATCAAATCAAAGTATCTGCCATTTCATTTTTTTCCCTCAGGTGCTTCCTATACAATCAGCAGATATTGGACGCAATTAGGTGTGGAAGTAGTTGTATTTGTTCGGAATTCTTTGCAATTTTCTTGTAGACCTGATAGGAAATGCAGTATTCAGTAATTAATATTTTCTTTCTGAGATATTCTTGAAATCCGTCACATGGAGAGAGGTATTAGAAATGTAGTACAACATGTATGGAGAATATGGAGGAGTCTTGCAACTGACTGACAAATTGACAAGGGAGGAGTCTTGCTGATCACATTGCGTGTTCATGACAGCCTTGCATACCCTCCCGCCTGCAGTTGCAATGCATTATTTTTTCTTTGTTCATATCGTCTTGTCTTTACCAAAAATTCTGCTGTGTCGAGATTGAAAGTAGCCCTCCATACCATGATTATGTGGAGTATGATGAGACTGATTGGACTCTAATAGACTATTCAAGTATACCCATTGAGTTTGACTTCTTTCTCCAAGGTTCTAGCAAGGTACAGTTGTAGAAGTTTTTTCTCACTCACCCCTTGAAATCCACTAACATTCTAATATTTCTCTCAAAAATGTTAGTCTCTCTATGATGGAGTGCATCATCTATACTCCCTGATCAGTACCAATACGACCATAGTGTTGTGCATGGTATAATTTGCCGTGAGCCTAATCTGGTTCGGGTACCCAAAGCACTTTGCCAATAATTGATGCAATCTTGGATTTGTTCACAGACTGCAGTTATGTTCCTGGAGGTGTTACTATGTCAAGCTTCCGAAGCGTTGAGTTGCAATTCACAATCAACAAGTTTATTAGTTTGTTTTACAATACTAAGAATTAGTTCTGAATACAGTAGAAAGAAGGCAATTCTTGAAAGTAGGCCAAGAATTACATGTGACTGAAAAGTAATTGTTAAATGCAATATTTTTTTTCTCCAAAATGAGTTGTGTGCCATTTCCTGCATATACAAACTTTACTGTCTGTATAGGACAGAATTTCATTTATGTCTTCGTGTACATGCCAGTGACTCCCAGGTATCTTGCATTTAACTCAGTATGGTGTCGTATAGCAAAACATGGCAACAGCTAAAGGGGAAATCCAGTCCAGATACAAGTTAGTCTGATAAGAAAGAGTAGAATTTAAGAGTTCATTGGTAAAATTTTGATCGAAATCGGTTGTAAAATAAGGAAGTTATGACATTTTGAAGTTTCGCTAATTTTTGAGGAAACAGTTCTTGAATGGTTAATATGAATATGCAAATCGATGGCAACGTGGGCATGTCATTCCCTCACAACTTACTTAATTTAAAGTTTTTCATCCAAACGCAATTATTCCCGAGGCTCAAGTCCTGATATATCTAACTGATCACTTTCTGAAGTTATTCAACCAGTAATACCATAATGTTTCACATTTCATCAACATAAACATTGAATTTCATCATTTTTTTTTTTTTGTACACGATCAATGGAAAATTGTGAGGTTATGACGTGGTCAACTCACTCATTTGCATATAACATCCACTTTTAACTGCTTTGCAGAAATTAGCAAAACTTCAAAATTTTATAACTTCCTTATTTTTCATCCGATTTCATTCAAATTTTTACTGTTAAACTTGTAAGATTTTACTCTTTTTTATCAGACTATCTTATTTATTGGACTCGATTTCCCCTTTAAAGGATTTTAACTTATTATTCATCAGATAGTGCCGAAGCTTTGACTGATGTTTTGATAACTTACATTCAGAGAATTGCCTTTGACTCTTGTAGCCAAAATGTTTGTGAAAGCTAACCCACGTCTTCCCTGGTATTATGCCATGTAAGTGTGCTGATGATTTGGTACATCACTGGGTAAATTCTATATAATGTTATGCGTTTATCTCATTCCATTCAAAAGTGGAAACAATCCACTTTACATTAATAATTACATGGGAATTAACATGCATGATGAGTAACATGTCTCATTTAAACACGTAGAAATTAGCATGTATGAATGTATAATGTGTAAACATGTCTCATATAAACACGTGGAAATTACCATATATGATGTGTAAACATGTCTCATATAAACACTCAGCATGTATAAGGTGTAAACATGTCTCATATAAACACTGAGAAATTTCGATGTTTAATATGTAAACATGTCACATGTTTAGTGTATATGCAATTTTGTGATCGATCTAAAAATCAGACATGTGTTCTGAGAATAAACACTCAAATGGCAAATAAACATGTCGCAGTGTTTTTAATCTGTCACAGCGAATAAACATGTCGCAGTGTTTACATCGTAAACAGTGCGTCATGTTTATTTTTTGGTTCAGTGTTTAGATCTTAAACATTGTGGGTGATTATGTGATTGTGCGGTGTTTAGTATTTAAACACTGTGAGTGATTATGGTGTAAACGTTTGGTGTTTAGGCTATAAACAGAGCAGGTGTTTAGTTTTTAAACATCAGAACCGTTTAAAACATAAACATGTGTGTGTGATAAACACCTAGGGTGTGCTGAAAATAAACACAGCATGTGTTTAGTTCCTAAACATGTTTAATATATAAACGCGTCGCAGTGTTTTTAAACTGTCACAGAAAAGTGTTTAGTTAGGTGTTTAGAAACTAAACAAATTTTTTACAGTGTAGTGTAATTCAGTTGTATTTGTCTTTTTGTTTTTGTGAACACAGAAGAACAACATTGAAACTCAATCAATCAATAGTGTACCAACGCCTCCATCAATACCCTGGCATTATCTTAATTGACTTTTTGGCTGCAAATTAATGAGAATGTCTGCTTTACTTGCAATTGATTCCGTCAAATTGAACGATTCTTACAGTGTGTTCGGGATTTATCAAATAAAATGGAGAATTAAAGTATGCTATGACTTTGTACAATATTGACAACAGCGCTTTGAAGTATAACTTTGTAAAACTGTGTTTTAGTGCAGTACGTAATTTATCACTTTCCTGAAATTCTGTTTCTCTTCTATTTTGTCACTTTCCGTCAGTAATAGGTTGTAGCAAAGTCTTGAAAGTCACTACCTTGGAGCCTACATTCCACAAGTTTCTCCTTCTTAGTAGGCTCCTCGTATTCCACATTATTCATATTCATGCTTATACGTTTTTCCTTCTCAAATTGACTATTTTGTGTTGTATTTCTCCCTAGAAATCAAATGTAATGCAAAATTACTTAAAATGTGGAGTATGGAACAAAACTTTAAAGGGATGGTACAGTATTGGTGGAGGTGAGAATTGGGCTTTTAACTTTTTGTGAGATACCAAGAAAACACTTATGATATAGTACAGAGCATACCATTTTAAGAGGAATTCAAAGTTTATTTGATGAAAATCGGGTTTGGATTGGCTGAGACATCCAAAAACAAAGTAAAACAAAGCGATCGTAATAAAGTGTGGGTCCCACACCTTATTAGAATCGTTCTTACTTGGATATTTCAGCCATTTCAAAAAAAAATCATCAAATAAACGTTGAATTCCTCATAGAATTACATGCTCTTTCATATTTCATAAGGGGTTTTTCATTATCTCACAAAAAAAAAAAACGTTAGAAACCTGAAATTAGGTCTCAACCAAAACGATACGATCCCTTTAAGAACATGAAGTTTGAATCAACAACATTCTTGTGACAAAATTACAATAACAAATGATTACCTGCGTAAGTAGAGAAATACCGGAAACACCGACTCAAATAATCCATATCAAAACGGAGTAAAACTCTTTTCTTACTATGTCTAGATCAATTTTCTTCTTTAGCTTTAAGGGAAATGATAAAAAACATGAAAAAATAGAGACGCAAACAACTGCGAGGTTCCTCGATCACTGAAAGAAAACGAGTCGAATGATTTGTCTGCTTTCTATAATACGGAAGATCGTCTAAAAGTGTGATAACCTCGGCCTCTTCTTCTCCCTTGACAATAATGGAGGAAAGCACGGACTGACTGACAGACTTGCATTCACGCACAATTACTTCATTTGAAAGCAATCTACTCCTTTCCATGATCGACTTGAAAGCACTTAAGGTTTGTAAAGAGATACATTCACACTTTTGAATGTCACATTAAGTACCTCCACCTTCTTGATAAAAAAAAAAGGTGCTCTTGCGATTTCATGTGAACTTCTTTTCCTAGCGTGTGATGCCTACATAATGACGTGTTTTCAATGTCTCCACGTCTATTCAAATTGTCGCTCAAAAGGCGGAGATTCATGATAGAAAGGCCTTCCTCTGCTAAAGATCATGAGCAACTGGGTTGTCATAGTAATCGACTTGAATTGTAGGAAGAAGAAAAAACGGTCATCTCCGGTAGTCAGGTAGACAGACAAAACTAATCGTTTGGAATAATGCAAAGTTCTTTGAAAGTTGGTGAGACGGTGGAGTATAACACTACTGGCTTAGCTTATGACTTTTTTCGAGTACGCAAATTAAGTGCGCACCTGCTCTCGCCTGTTGTGTTTATTGGTGTTGAGTGTGTTTTATATCGTGTTTGTTTGTGTTGTCGATAGATTCAAGTTGGCATAAGCGAGATGACAAGAAATGACGTTGGCTGTACTCTATATCTGCTGATTGTGGATCTTACAGATCTAAGTTGTCATACCTATACGTCGCTTGGCTATCGAGTCCTCTTTAAGGTTGACAGACGTCAGTGATGATGTTTTGTGCTTCCACGTGGTCTTGTAACTTGATAAGATCTCGTGACCAAACGTTGGAGGTTGTCTGGGCGTGGAATTATTGTGCTATAAATGGACTGGTAACATTACGCAAAGAATGACGTTGCTTTCATGAATTTGTATGGGCTTGTGATTTGTTTTGTGTGATGGCGTGTGAGTACATCATTCTGTTTGTTTATACCACGGCAACCTATGCAACATTTTATTAGCACATGATTACACTTTTGTAAAGAATCTTTACTTTTAAGGGCAATTGAAAGTGATTGAATACGTAGCATTATTATTCGTGACTTTTTCCTCTTATAGAACTATGTGACATTGTGTGATCCAAACACCAGAATATGATTAGTACATCAATTGATTATGGACCTCTCGAGTGTACATACATGTACATGCAAACATACATGTGACAAAACATACTTTTAAGAATATAAGGCGTTTGTTAGAGCATAGTCGCTGAGAAGTGATAGTATATATAATTTAGTCTCCGTCACCTTGTGTATTGCCAACAAAACTTGTTAAATCAATACATGTAATTGCCTTTTATATTCAAGACTTATTCTTGTGTCAGACTGTACAGCTTCAAGTTCATATTGAAACATGACTTCTGACGAGAGATGACTACGATTCTCCGTTGAGGATTGAGGACTGTCATATTAATATCAGGGAGGTCGGGATAATGAGGCGACTGATGAAAGCGGAAATAGTGTGGGTTAGCATGGTTAGGATGATGGATACTAATAGAGGGGTTTTCTTTTTATTCTTTGGTAGAAGTGGTTATTGTGATGAAATAGGAGTATGGAGTCATGACATTAAAGGCATAATTTATCATTTGCATATGAAACAAAAACCCAGTGTTAGTGCTTCAAAATAGTTCTTAAGTGTGAGTTAGGGATAGAAACAACCAATGTAAAAATTTGAATCAGTATAATCGATGTTAAGTATTGTTAAATATACAAAATGTGAACCATAGTTATAATAAAAATGTTTCCAGACTAAAGTAACCGTCTACAGTAATGGTTTATTGAGAAAAACAGTGATATCTCCTTATATTTTAGGCTTTATTGCAAAGTTTTTATATGGTAGGATGTTTTGTGATACAACTGACCTACACACATGTATCAAATGTGATATCTTGAACACTTCTTAAATCACTGCTCCCAAAGGTAAACAGTACCGTTAATGCAAATCTTGTACAAGAATGGAAATAAGGAAAACTGTGTTTATAAGAGTATCCATTAGGCTCATTCACCTTAACAAGATATGTAGGGTAAAATATAAAGATTTAGTCAACTTCGCCTGAGAGATCGTATAATTCGTAAAATTTGCTCACATTAGTCGAAGATAAATTCTATCCAAAGTGTAATAGAGACAAATACTTAGTATGTGTAAATTATATTGTGTAAGTCGAAATTCACGTAAGTCGAATGATTTTCTTTGGATTAGACCTAGGCGAGACTGTATTTCACAAAATATAAACAATGCATTATACACAAATGTACACACACGACAATTGTCGAACATTTTCTTATGGGAAAACTTACAATGAAGAAAATACATGTTCATGTTATGCTATCAGAGGGACATGGTAAAGCAATCATTGATATGGCGCTTTGTCTTCTTTATTTCATGAAAACTAGTGTTAAAATGACATTTTCGGTAAATGTTCTCTTTTCGATGCATTAAATTGGATATCTTTCCGAAGTAGGCCTATACGCTCAAGGTCGGTCAATGAGTTAATATGACAATCTTGATTAATATTCATTGAAAATAGCGGCGTCGTCGTTTCCAGGATCATCAATTTTCAAACTATCTAGTTTTGTTTTTTTCCGTTCAAGAATATTCTTTCACAGACCCAAGATATCAAGAATTTCTACGCTTTTTATAGTTTAACCTTTCATCGATTTCAATCGTACGCTAAGCATTTTTAACACGAATCATCGCATTACCCCTGCGGGCCTTTGTTTTCAAAGGGTGCTAATTCACATTGTCCGATCTTAATTAGTCATATACAGTGCACTCCCATTATAACGAAAACGGTTATAACGAAATTCGGGTTAAAACGAAGTAAATATTCAGGCCGCAAAATTATTCGCTGTATGTGTTTTCCTTATTTATTTGTTCGGTTATAACGAAATTTCGATATAACGAATGAAAACTGCCGGTCCCAATGACTTCAATATAACGGGAGTCCACTGTACGAGATTCATCAACCTTCTGCGCCAATGTGAACGTAGTTACATGTCATTGCATGTAGTGGAATGTGATGCCCTGTCTGCTTGTATACTTTCTATCCATCGCTATGTTTAGCACTGAAGACCGATGGGGCACGCAGCTCAAATCTACGCACACACATTCGAGCAATGTCAGATCAAGGATCGAGGTTCTAGAGAATGGAGTCACAACCGTCTTATTTCCTTTGCTAGATGTTCGAAGCCGCAGCTCAAAAATATTTGAAGCATGTGCAAAACAGGATCTGCCGCGCAGATAGGAAGACAATTGACTCGTGTCTCATTGCATAATCACTAGCCACTTTCAAAGGAAGATATTTCGTGTCTTTGTGATGGTAATTACTTTTCGCTATCCCTTCTTATAAAAGGTAGGTGGTACAGACATGAGGATGCGCGAATAGAAATTGAGCAAAAAATGATAAAATGAAGATGAAAATTACTCGACTGGGCATATGCGGGCACTAATCTGATATATCTATCAATATAGAATTATACTTGAAGATTATTCCATATTAGTTTCATTTGTGGAAACTAAGCGGAAAAGTGATAAAACCAGCTTTCCAGGATGGTACAGTTTTAAACATTTTCACATGATACAGCTCAGATTTACACTTTTGCGCAAATTTCTGGACGGAAATGTCTTTTGTTTTACCTGCTTTATCATTAATTGAATTCTCATTTCATTTAATAGATAGATAAGCAAAATATGGCCAAAATTATGATAACGTTCAAAATTAATCTTCAGAATGCTGAGCAAGACGGCGGCAAGGAACATCGATCATCAAAGGCACAAGTGCACCTGTGGAATTCCTTTGTACATCAATAGAAATCTGACAACTGTTTGAATAATCACAGCCAATTGGAACTCTAATGTATAAAACCCCCTTGGTCCGATAGAAAAGGTGAACAGAAACACTCCTCACCACTCACGCCAACACAGGTATTATGCGCATGTAACCCGAATGTAACCAAACGTGCCTGAAACGGACCATTCTCACGATATCAGTTTTTACACGCACACACACACGCACACACGTTTATAAATGAATAATTGAATACTAGTATATATATGTATGAATATATATATATATATTTATATACATATACATGTATATAAATGTATACCAACATAACATAGAATGTAACACATATACACAAATACAATATGTCTTGTTTGGAAAACAAAATCCCCAGAAGATAACTCTCTTGTTTTCTCTATTTTCAGAGATTACAACTATTCACTTTTATTTCTAAACACAAAATAAAACACCAAAATACACAGCAGACTGCCGAGCATCAAATTGAATTTACATGTATACAATAATAATGATGATGATGATAATAATAATAATAATAATAATAATAATAATAATAATAATGATAATAATAATAAAATCGCAATTCACAAAGAGTCACAGTCGCATTCAATAACAGCCAAATATATTCTGCACAAGAGGGGAAAAATGAACTTATTTCCGGTATAACCAGTGAAAGGTAATTTGCAGCTCCAGGTAATCATTCGAGACTTTCTTCATAAAGTCCTTAAAGGGGAAGTCCACCCTGAAAATTAGTTTGTGTGAATAGAAGCAAAACACAAAACACAAAAATTGGAGATTTCGATTATGGGGCAAATTATTTGTATAGGGCCCCATATTTCTCTCTCTCTCTTCTTTCGTTCTTTAGAACAACAATTTCGTGACGTCACACGCGATCTCATCCCCTATTTGCTCTGTAAGCCCTACACTATAACAATATACAAAGTTTCCCATCAAGTAAATTTCCAATCATACATGTACCTTTAATTGCCCCACCCTTTGAAATACAACTCCCTCTTTATATTCAGAACGTCTCAAGTATTGAATCATTCAAATTCTTCTCAAAACCTTATTTTTTTTAGTCAGTTGTATTCTTTTTAGGCGCACACCGTTAGTTATTAATTATTGTATCAAATTTTATGTATTCTTTATTTTATTTTTTTATTGTCAATTTGGTTTTGCATTGTCCTCATGCTATCGTGTTTACTAGTTCTCACGTAAATACCACCAGTGCGCTTAGAAACGCACGTATAAAGCGCCATATAAATGCAATGACCACTATTATTACTGTTATTATTATTTTTATTTTATTTTTATTATTTTTTATTGTCATTATTGTTATTATTATCATTGATAATAATAATAATGATAATAATACAATAATTTCATTTTAAAAACAACTTCTGCATGGAAAAATATAATCTATCAACAATAAGGGAAAAATTAAAACTTCAGTGAATTTTATGCACAAGGTAAATGGAAGGTGAGCTACCATCATTGTGGAGTTGTTAATTTCTGTTTGATTTGTCAAACCGTCAAAATTTAATAGCTTTCTCGCATTTAATCGTAATTTGGTCAAACTTTTATCATCCAGTTCCAATATTCGATTCAAACTTATTCTTAAAGTGGACTCCCCCTTTAAGCATAATTAATCCATTCGGAATTAACCTGTATTCTATTCTATACATTTACTTGATTTACACAGAGTAGTAGTTGTATATAACATGCCCTACTTTCCAAAAAAAGAGTCGATAAAGACCGTAGCTAACAAGCAAATTTCAAATCTGTGTATAAACAACGGAGAAACAGCAATGAATAACCTCGTGTACATACGATAAGAAATAAAAATGTACATAAATGCATTGCGCATAGATTGCTGTGGGTATTATAAGCTACACCAGTCCATCACAACGCGTACTAGGTGTTTACGTGGTATAGTGTTAGCAAATAAAAGTTGATTATCATGCATATCATGAAAATAATTATCTAATTACTATATAATACATGTAACATCATCAATAACAATCACCACATTATCATTATTATTGTCGTTATTATGATAACTGGTACATGTAATTCTTTAGAATCATCACTTTCAAAACGGACATGCTGGAAATACAATGTACGATTGTATAATATACAGTAGGTCCTGCAATCTTAGTAACGTTACCTATGGTCTTCCCTATAACCAAGAAATAAAAAAAGGAAAGACTATACTACATTTGTATATAGGTAAGAAACTCAAATAATATATATAGGCCCTATCGATAATTGATATTGTTGACTTCTCGTTGGCGTAGACTAACACCTGCATATACCCGGGGACTGCGATAAGCCGTTCTTGTTAAGGCCGCTAAAATATTAAATGCATGAAAAGGAAAGCAATAATTATGTACAGTTGTAGCGAAACAGAAATACTCAATACACCTGTACTTGTGTCTTTCAAACACTGATGCCAGTACAATGAGTTAATTTCCGATAACAGCTGGAAATCGAAGAATTCAGCATGAATGCTAGTCTAGTTATCGTGTAATAATAATACAATGTAATCATATTAGTCTACCGCACTGTTCTTAGAAATTAAACCTCTTTTCGAGGATCATCACAAATGGCGGCAGAGGCACAACTAAAATATAAATATCTTATGCCAGTTTCCGATGTGAACTGTCCTGCAACAGCCTGAACAGCAGCCAGGAGTATATCAAACACGCATTGACAGTCAACGACAGTTCGCTCAGTACACGTCTACATACGCTGTCTTCATGTGACAGAGATGTTGAAGTGTTATAGGTACATCACTCCGCGCGTTTACATCTCAGTAGGGAAAAAGGTCCATAATGTTTCTGCCATCTGAAGTTGAACTAAGAGCTGAACTTACACTGAAAATATTGGTCATAAAAGCATAATCGAGGGTATGATTTCATCTCTTAAAATTAATGTTCCCCATCAGGTATACACGAAAATATTGATTGGGTTAGTTCTTCATAGTGAAATAATGGTTACAGCTCGTTATTCCGAAGGTTCGTAATTTCGAATTTTATTTTCGGATTAACGAATCCCCGGAATAACGAACCTTCAGAATAACGCCACAAATGTTCGGATTAACGAACCATTTTTCACTTTCGGATTAACGAACCTCTAGGTATAGGGAATTTGCGTGTTTCGGATTAACGAACCTTCGGAATAACGAACCTTCGGAATAGCGAACCTTCGGAATAACGAACAGCACCCCAAATAATCAGCATTATCTAATTCCCGTCTCGTCAAATCGTTGCAGAATTCAGTAATGCTAACTTTTGGACTGAAGGTGCACATCATCGATCAAAATACATCATCGGTAATTACATACCAGTATTATTATTTGTAAGGCATTGCCCAATACAATTGCCTTAATATGTCATTGCGGTGAAAATTATGTCAAATTTATGTCATGGGTTCTCATTTTACTCTGCATGCTTTCAATGTTTGGCAGAAACGTCTTTCTGTCTGCTTGTTGTTATTTTACTTACAAGAAAAGCGAATCGCCTCTGATTTAACATAGTTTGAGTAATCCTGGAGCGAAGTGAACTAGAATTGTGAAATATTTCGCATCGAAGAGAATATTCTAAGATAATAAAACAAAAGCATACCACCTTTCTCTTTTTCTCAGATACGTTTTCCTTAAAGCGCTAGTATTCGAAACAAATTTACTTTTGTGGTGATGAAGATATTTCAAAACTGTATAATGTATTGTGAAAAATTGATGATCTTTCTCCTATAGACGTGGCTTATCGCCTTGTACAAGACGCATTTGCTGTGATAGAAAGAGAAAGGCAAAACGAAAATTTTCACGATTGACCTATTCAAAGTACTAACAGTTTGGCTTTTTTGTTACTCTTTTCAAACATAATTCTGCATCGTGATTTTTTTTTTTCAGAATGAAATTCTAATATCCCAAATTTTCTGCAAACAGTAAAATATTCTATATCATCAAACCCCATTACGCACAAGTTGATGATCAGCACGACTCACAATGAGGTATTACGAGTACAATGGTATCAAAACTCCCATGGGTCTCAGCTCCCTTCTTCAGGACCAATATTCTACATCTACAACACTTAAAAATCACGTCATACATTTACATGTATTTTCGAAAGGCTCATCTATGTCAAATAAAGACTGTCTCATGTCATCAACACATGGTGTTATCCATCTAAAAAAAAAAGTCAATGCATGCTATAGAGTACGATTAATACAAGGCAGCAATCATTAGCACCACAAGCAAAAATAAGTTCTCATGTTCTTTCACACACTTCAGTCTTAGCACTACGTCAAGCAGGGCTGCAACTTTTTTTATGGGCTTTCACGTTTCACATTACCATGCCAAGAAACTTTGTACAGGAGAACTCGACTTGGAGTAACGGTGACACTGTATAAATGTTGCACAATACTCGTGAAAATACCATGAAAATATGTACATCAAACATTAGGGCTTACTAGTCTTCAAATTGAGTTCGACAGTTCGAATGCGACAAAGAGAGCAAGACCGGGCATTTGATCTACATATTAAATCTATATATTAAGGTGTATCGGTTCTAAACGAAAAAAAAATTCTTTTTTTATGATGGATTCGTAAGGTTCCGAGGTAGACAATGGAAGAAATCAAACTAATCAGGCCTTTAACAGTCATAACAATTCAACATTATATTTACAACTGAAATTCTATGAAGTACTGTAAACGTAGACCCCAAAGATATCTTTCCTTTCCTTCAGGAATCTAAATAATTCATGTCACTCACTGTCCATACAAATCTGTTTCATGTCATTGTAACACTGACACTTGGAGATTTCTCTGCATTCGAAAAAACAACCAAAATCTAAATATGTACGGGTAGTGCAATGAATGGTATTTTACTTGTCTTTTTTTTTAATGAAAACACATTTCTGGAATTTTCACTCTTCTCTGGAGATAAACCTCTGTTCGGAGCATCTTACCAATGCACAACATATGAGAATAAAATGCCATATTACCATGTCCTTCCAATACAAAGAAAGCCTGAGCATGTGATTATCGTGTGACTTGTTCGCTTTGGATGAATCGCACAAGACAAAAACAAACATAGTACAATTAAACCACAAAAAACAAATGAAAAACATAAACAGCCATATCGTAAGATGGAATTTTACGGTTGATATAAGTGTTCAATGATGTCATGGCTATCAGTTCTGGCCATGATTTGAAACAGGCATGCAAGCTTGCTACTGGCAAGACACGCTTTGTGATCTTGGAAAGATAAAGTAATGTGCATTAAAATTACCCAGAAACGCTTAATAACACTATAACAATCGATGAATATCATTTTCTTGTCACGAGTGGAAACAGTACTTTCATAGGTCTTGTCACTAACCCTATTGTATGACTAGATGAATTTCTACTACATATGTATTAAGTTGTAATGATTATTATCTCAGCAATTACTTTTTGATTTTCTCCATTTCACTGCATCTTAGGCACAAGTTTTTAATTTTCCTCCACGTTCGAATGTTTTGCCACTAGTGCAGAATACATTCTCTGGATTTTTATTTCTGTTTTCTTTAGAGAAATAACTTCTCAAGTCAAGCCTTTCACATACATTTTCTTTCATTTCATTTCATTTCTTTATTTGTCCGAGTTATGTATAAAACATGGTATGGAAATTTGGTTTTGTCACACGTTCACTATGGACACATCTTAACAACATATATAAAACAAATTACACTACATATGACATCGAATGGAGACAGGCTTCGTTACCACCATTCAGCATATTCGCAGGAAACATACAACAATTTTTATCAATGACACAAAAAATGTATGGTTTAATAAGTGACCTATGAGCTTAGTAAATCATATTTTATTTTTTAGAAAAACACACTTTGTGAAAATGTTTCATGAATTGATGAATCGAAATATCTGATAAAAAGGACACTCTAATCCTTAGGGTTTTTATCAGAATATCGATATTACGACGTTTAGGAAATAAACAAAGGGTAACACATCACAGACACAAACTGCAAATATATATCCTTGCTATTATATCTTGCTTGATCCAATTATTTAAATGTCAATTAACAACATATGTTTGGTGTACAACTGCTGCGAGGGAGAGGTGTGTGCGTCAGTTTTTCCTTACAACTTTTCCGAATGTGATTCATAGACTTCACACGAAAAAAAACACACCACTAAACAACATACGGTCATTATGTATGCATGTATTTATTTATCAAACACACATATGAACACAAATTAATATATGTATGTATATATGTATATATATATATATATATATACATATAACAACACACATATATTTATGTATAGGGACATGCATATAATACATATGTATGTATATATATTTTTTAATTTATTTATTCATTTATCTATTTATTTATTTATTTATGTGTGCGTGTGTGTATGTAAATGCGTTTGTACTATAACATAACCATAACCATATTTTTGCCTGACATTTTTGCACTTGAGAATAATTATGTTAAATTAGACTTTTCCAATGTTGTAGAAGAGTCTTTTGTGTTTGTTAGCCGTTTAAGTTTGGAATTAAGTATTGGTGGTTTTGCAGTTGATAGGGAAATTGGTCCATGAAACCTTTCAAATGTCTATATTTACATGCTGAAAGCTATGGCTGGTCTCGGAAAACAGCCTAACGCATCGGGTTGATAAAGGTTACGAAGAGTTACGAAAAGTGAAATGAAAGTTGCCATGTTTACTACCTGAAATACTAAAAGACATGACTTCACATTTTAAAAGTTCATACATGCAAAGTTTGGTTACAGTTTTATCAATCAGTATAGATGTTAACATCTTGTTAATTAGAGTTTTTCAAGTAGAAATAGGATTGTGAAAGTTGTCAAATTGCAAATTGACGTTGAAATAATCATAAACTTGCAAAGCTGGTGCATCACATGATCATAAATGCGTCTACCTGCATTTCTCTAAAGCCTGTTTCTTTATAGCATTAAAAAAGAATTACATGTACACTGTAGTTGGATTTCGAGAAGTCAAGAATGTTGTCTTGGATATTTGCTCTGGAACTTTATACGACAGTAATGTCAGTTGCATCTCTCTGCTGATAGAAACATTTCCAAACACAGCTCCATCATTGGGTACTTAGATACAGGTGAAGGTGAAGCTAGAATATATAGTTCTTTGTCTTGTTTATGATACTTGTAGCTCTCCCGTTCTTTTGCTTTTGTTGGCTGATGTTTTAAACGCCAAATCATTATACTTTCAATTCAATTTGCAGTATTCACAATTATTTGGAACATCACCTGATGTAAAGGAAAAGTCTCGAACATTTTCATCTGCACTGCTGATCCTTTTTGTTGGACAATCATTAACTGCGGGTGTACATAAATTTTCTCGATCTCTTTGAAGTGTTTTCAGAAAATTCACTGATGAACCTCTCCTATATACGGGCCTACGTGACGTTTGTACGCTAAGATATCAAAAGAACTAAAAGCCAACTAACGAAGGGGTACGAATGTGTACCTTTCCTTCAAAACAGCAAAGTTGTGGATATTTCAGATTTAGCATAAGATCGGTTGTTAGGAATGTTGGGAGCGATACATGTTTTCGTGGGATATCATCATAATCTTCATAGCATTCTAGTTTCGAGCAAAATGAAATAAAAATACATGGAACCAAAAACAAAAAAGTCAATTGATTCAATGTAAACACTTACTTATGTAAAACACTTAGCAGAATGAGAAATCAAAATGATTGCGTATTATGAAACAAGATGATTGGTGTATTTTACGAGTTACTTGACCGACAAAAGGTGACCAGAATCTCATCTGTAAAACGACCCCTATATGCCTACCTATAGTGAAAAACTTATTTATCTTCCAAGCAACTGCTATCTGAGATCAAATGCAATCGCAAATGTTACCTTCCAGTTAAACTACATTAGTAGTGTAGGCTATTTTCCATCTTTCTGCAGTTGTTTTATGCGACAGTTGATAATAGCTTTGAAGGCTGCTTTGTACTGTGGATGTTTGAAAGCATATATGAACGGATTCACGCAGCCATTTATCAAGAGAAATATGCCAATGTAAAAAGCTTCCTTATGAACACCTTGAATGCTGAAGGCAATACAACTTGGCATGAGACAGCAAAAGAAGGCGCAGAAAATGATGAAGAGATTTTTGGTGACTTCAATTTCCCTCTTGTTGATTTGGGCCCGCATTCTTTCAGCTGCCGTGCTGCCGTCACCTCGGCAGATAGTGTTGACTTGTCCATCCCTGCATCCCGAAACAGCTGCCGACTGAGGCGACTTGTCTTTCGTAATCGACAATAGCTGTCGATGATGATATCGAACGTAAAGCAAGATGTCGACATAAAATCCAGATGTGATTATGAACGCTGGGAACAAGGTGGTGGTTGCCATCACCGTGGAATAAGAATCAGCCGATGTACCGTCTTCGTAATATGTACACAGATGTGGCCATCCGACTCTAGAATATCCCATCCTTCCAGGTCCGAAATAAGAAACACCAGCACACATGAACAAGCTGTAAGACCAGACAAAGACAATCATGAGGCTTATGTTTTTCTTGTTGTACACTCTAGCAAAAACTTGTCGACCTTTAGTGATCAAGAACCAGCGATTGATAGATATCATTGACAAAGTGAGAGCACTCGTTCCAATCGAAGACATCAGCACTGCTCCAAGTATCTGACAGAACCAATCCGGGAGAACCTTACCTCTCACAATGGTTAGGATCTGGAACGGTAGGGTCAGGCACGAAAGAAAGTCATTGATGCTGAGGCTGACAACGAACACGTTCGTGGTCGTCTGGAGCTGAGGAGAAACGAGGACGGCAAGAACTGTACAGACGTTCCCTACGATGCCGCAAAACGAGATCGCTGCTAACGCGAAGATAACAAAAATCACCTCTGACGTGGAGAATAGCGTGGAGACGCTTGACTCGGGAGGAAACACGGTGGTAGTAAGGTTCTCAAAGAGGATGTCTGATTGTCTTGCGAGCGTGGTGAATACTGGTGCTTTCATGGTTCTGATGGTTTGAATAATTTGTTACATGATAATACATCTTATGATCATAGAAACTGAAGCAGACCATGATTTACTGTGGGGGAAAAGTCGACGATTTTTCTTTGTACGGTGGCGCAGAATGCCGGCTAATTTGATGGAATTGATTCCTTTATGCTGAAAAAAAAAAATCCCCTATAAAAAAGATCAAGCTATTTTCTCTTTAATGGAGATTTCTACTCTTAACAAACTAAAGAAAGAAGAGCTTACTCTTGGATGCTATTTCTTTGACCGAACTAAAAGGGCGAAAAAAAAACTACTCTGATATAGTTAAAGATCTACAGGATAACGATCCATTGAATTGTGGGCTGGCAGTCTGAGAGAGATTTGTTCAATAAAACAACGGGACGAAGCAAACACTCGCAGGAAAAGAGAATTAATTTTTGATGTGCGCCATGCAATTAGGAACACAATATTCTTACCGATAGAAGTTTCCGTGCAAGAGTCAGATCGACAGGCTTTATTCCCAATGGCGATCTTAACATTACTTGATATCAAAATTGAATAATTCTAACGTTTTATAGCATATTCTGGTTGAACAAAATGAATCACATGATCATACATAACTAATCTGGTGAAAAGCCTTTAACAGGCAGCATGTACACACACACTCTCTCACCCACACACACACACGCACACACATACATACACACACACACGCGCGCGCGCGCGCGCGCACGGTGACACTTGTGATATTATGTAAACATTGAACATCAAACAGGTGTACTCTATAAACTCTTACGAATACGGACTCTCTCACACACACACACACACACACACACGCAACCCCGCATGCGCAGAGGCGTTGAGTGACAGAACACACGCACGCACACACACATCACACACACACGCACACACACATACACTTTGCATGGGGACGTAAAAACTCCTATTTGTTGTAGGTCCATGGTTGAGGTGAGGATTCAGCTTTTAACTTTTTTTTTGCAAAATAATTACATATCCCTTTCTGAAAAATTAAGAAGCATACAGTCTTATTCAAGAGGAATTCACAGTTTATTTGACATGTTTGATGAAACATTCTGCCTTAAAAGGGCTGAGGTATCAAAAAAAAAACACACACCACAAAACAAAACAAAGTAAGACAAAACCACCCTGATAAAAGGTGGGTACCACCTTTTATTAGGATTGCATTGTTTTGGATATCTCTGTCATTCCAAACCCAATTTCCAATAAGTAATAAACTTTGAATTTTTCATAGGTATGCTCATTCATACTTCATAGGAGGTTTCGCATTATCTCAAAGAATCATCAAAAAAGTTTGAACCAGAAGCCTAATCTCAACCGAAACTGCACCATCCCTTTAACAAACAGAAAAGGTACCCTCTATAGAAAAAAAAAAAAAAAATAGGTTCAAGTTTGAATCTTTACCATTGGCACACTGGGAGCACCTTTACGGGTGCACCTGCGCACTGTTTAAACTAGAAAGTGGGCACAATGCACCTTGCTCCCATTGCGACACTGGTCTGAAAGGTGCAAAGCTGAACCTATTTTTCTTAGATTGATAGTGTGAAAAACTGAAACACTAGTTAATGTAACTACACGTCATGTAGGCCTATATTTGGGGGACGAAGAAAAATAGCTGTGCTTTCAATTTAGGTACCCTTACTTTCGTTCTAAATCATTTTTGTTTTGCATTAGCTTTTTTTTTTTCTTTCTACGATAGATACGTTTTGACTATCATTTACGTCATGGAAAAAAAAATGTCATTGTATTGTAACAGACTAACAGTTATTGAACTTATGAATGTCTTTTTGTTTTTGTAAACACCCGGGGAAATGAATTTAAATCAATAAATCAGTATAAACCAGTGGTTCGGTCAAGACACTGACATCTAAATTCACATTTTGGTTTCAAACTAGAATGTCTGCTTTTATACTTGCCATAGATTCCGTCAAACTGAACGATTCCTAGAGTGTTCAGGATATTTTATATAAGTAGAAAATTTAAAATGTTAATTACTCTGAAATGTTAACAACAGAATTTAAAGTATGAATGGATATAAACTAACTTTACAAGTGGAAAATGTAAAACATTAAAGGAAAATCACTAATTCACCTAATATACAGACAAACTGACTGTCTAACACAGGAATGAGTTGAACAGAACAATACGTAGTCTGAAGAATTCCAAGAATCGGGAGATATGTTTTCGTATTCATGGTATCATTACCTCTCTTCAACATTAGAATATGAATAATGGGCGTATGTGATTTATGGAGAAAAAAAAATTCGCGTGAACATTTTTCCTGTTTGCATTGACAGTAGTTCAAAGTTTTAATCTAAAATACCGAAGATTTTTTTTTTTGGTTAGGCAAAGACGTGTAAAGATATTTGATTAACTTTTACAGCTGTTACTCTTGTACCCTTAACAATTTGTTTGACCAAAATAGTTGCTGAGCTATGTTACCATAGGTTTCGTCATGAAGACTGTGATATTTTTTGCATTGTTTTGTGCACTACGTTATTTAATTACAATATCAACTGTTTCTCGTATATGCTCGTAAATTTTCGTTGTTGATATGCTCTGGCAAGCTCTTCAAAACGAATTCTTCGGAGCTTACATTCCATAAGCTCCAACTTTTTAGCAGGTCCATCATATTACATGCATTTGTGTATTTTGTCCTTCTGAAATTGACTAATTGCGTTATATTTCTTCCTAGAAATTAAAATTTAATGTAAGGTATTGTATGAAATGGGGAATATGGAACAATAAATAAAAGACCTGAAGTTTGAAATATCAACATTTTTGTGACAATACACATACATCTGTAATTACTTACGTAGGCAGAGATAATATATCGGAAGCACCAACTCAATTTATTGATTTCAGAACGAGGAAAACTTTTTTCTAATGTAATATTTCTAGATCATTTTTTTTTAAATCTTTTTGATGTCAAGGAAATGATCCGTGAAAAAAACATATATAAAGACGTAAATAACCGAAAGGTTCCTCGATTTAAAGAAATCGAGTAGAATGATTTGTCTGTTTTCTATAGTACGGAAGCTCGTCTATAAGTGTATAATGCCCTTGGCGTCTTCTTCTCCCATCACAATAATGGAGGGAAGCACTGAAAGACTTTGATATTCACGCATAACAATTGAAAGCAATCTACTCCTTTCTATACCATCTTGAAAGTACTTAGGGTTTGTCAAGAGATACATTAACGCTTTTGAACGGAACATTGAATACCGACGTATCCACCCTCTTGATAAAAGAAGATGCCCTTGAGATTTACTGTGGATTTCTTTTCTTAGGGTAGCTACATTGAAACCTACTTAATATACCGTGTTTTCAGTGTCTCCATGTCTATTCAAATTGTCCATCAAAAGAGGAGAATCACGATAGAAGCGTCTTCATGTGCTATTTAAATATCATTAGCGACTTGGTTGTCATGGTAATCTACTTGGATTATACCAGGAAGGGGAAAAAGGTCATCTCGGGTAGTCAGGTATAGACAGACAAAACTAATTGTTTAGAATAATGATAAGTTTTTTGAAAGTTGGTGTGGCAGTGACGTATGACACTAATGGCTTCGCTAATGAATTTCACGAGTGCGCAAAGTGCTCTTTCGCCCGTTGTGTTTGTTGGTGTCAAGTCTGTAATACATCGTGTTTGTGGTTGTCGGTAGATTTTTAAAAGATGACATTAAGTGAGATGACAAGATATGACGTTGGCGCTACCTGTCGACTGTGGGTCTTGCAATTTGGTTTATTTCCACTTGGTCTATTATCCAGATGGTCTACTTCCCATCAGTTCGGCTAATACCGCTACGGCTAAACTATATCAATGTCGTCTAATGCCCGTTTGGTCTACTTCTCACTTGGTCTAATTTATGCCCGGTTTGGCTACTTATCATTTGTCTAATGACCAGATTGTGTAATTGCAGTTTTTCTCCTTGGACCTTTTCCCATTTTGTCTAATAAACTGTGGGTATTAGGCGAAGTGGGCGTAGTCCATCTGGAAGTAGACCAACTAGTAGGCCCTAATCAGGTTTAGTGGCAATTGGACTAAAATGATCATTATAAAGAATTGGTTGGTATGTAGACGAAACAGGATTAGACCATGTGGGTTAAATGAGACTAGAAATGGCTATTAGACGAAGTGGGAGTTGATCAAGTGATAGATCACCTTGCAGATCTACTGTAGATTGTCAGACCTCTCTACGTCACTTGACTATCTTGCGTCCTTTAAGGTTCACTGACGTCACTGATGATGTTTTGTGCTTCCAAGTGGTCATGTCACTTGATAAGATCTCGTGACCTAACGTTGGGGGTTGGCTGGGCATGGAATTAAATCAGATGGTACTATAAATGGAATGGTAACATTACGCAAAGGATGACGTTGCTTTCACGAGTTTGTTTGTACTTGTGATTTATTTTGAGTAATGGTGTGCGTGCAAACCTGTAACATTTTATTAGCACCTGGATAAACATTTTTAAAGGACAAGTTCACCTTCATGTACATGAGGATTGAGTGAATGCAACAATATTAGTAGAACACATCAGTGAAAGTTTGAGGAAAATCCGACGATCCGTTCAAAAGTTATGAATTTTTTAAGTATTTGCGCAATTACTGCTGGATGGGAAGACTACTACAGTGTGTGATGTCACATGCGTACAACGATATAATGAAAATAAAAAGAGAATTTCACAAAATTTTACTTTTTGAATAAAGTGCACATTTCTTGGACTTGTTACTGATGTATGTTAAGGATAATATTATTCCCCTTGCCTTCTGAAAGAGAGAAGCCGAGTGTTCTTTTGCTATGCCAGAAAAGTGAAAATAAGGTGAATTTTCTTTATACTTTCTTTATACCGTTGTACTCATGTGACATCACAAGCTATAGTAGTCTTCTCATCCAGCCATGACTGAGCAGAAACTTTAAAAATTCATAACTTTTGAACGGATTGTCGGATTTTCCTCAAACTCTCACTAATGTTTTCTACTAATATTGCAGCATTCACTCAACCCTCATGTCTATGAAGGTGAACTTGTCCTTTAATGAATTTTTACTTTTAAGGGCAATTGAAAGTGATGTGGAGATATTGAATACGTAGCATTTTCTCGTGACTTTTTCGTTTATAAACAACCTGAAATTGTGTAATTCAAACACGAGAATATTAGTAAATCTATTTATTAGACCCCTCGAGTGTACATACATGCAAACATACATGTGACAAAACATGCTTTTAAGAATCTAAGGAGTTTATTGGCGCATGGTCGCTTAGAAGCGATGATATAATTTAGTCTCTGTCAAGTTGATTACTGTCAACAGAACTGGTTAGGTCGATGATTACCTTTTTTTCTTTTTTACTTGTGTCAGACGGTAACTTTACGTTTATATTGAAACATGACTTCTGCAAGAGATGACTATTCTTCGTCGAGGGTCGAGGACTGTCGTATTGATCAGGGAGGTCGGGATAATGAAGGTGACCTTGATCAAACTGACATGGTGGTGGTAAGGGCGATGGATATTAATCACTTAATTGAGGGTTTTTCTTTCATTCTTTGGTAAAAATGTTTTTGTGATGAAACAGGAGCTCCATGACATTAATGCAAAGCTTGTACAAGTATGGAAATAAGTAAAATGTGTTTACAAGGGCTTTCAATAGGCTCATTCACCTTAACAAGATATGCAGGGTAAAAGATAAGGATCTACATAGTCAAAGGTCGCATAACTCGAAAAAATTGCTAGGTCGAAGATAAATTCTACCTGAATATGAGTACTAGTAGAGAAAAAAGTACAGTGTACGTGTAAATTCTATTGTGTAAGTCGAAGTTCACGTAAGTCGAATGATTTTCTTAAAGGCTGTGTCACACCTTACTGGGCAAGCTAACCGAGCTTGTTGCGAGGAGGGATTTTCCGCACGTAGGAGTGTTTTCCGCAATTGAAAACGTTTGCGAGTTTCGCACCTGTTTATTACCTATTAGTCACGTACTACATACCTTCTACTTGCGCGTATTCCGTGTGACCTGCGTGAAAGCTTTGAAACAGATACATTTGGCTGTTACGAGCGACTTACAGGTACTGAGATGTACCTGCGTTGGAGTTGCCTGCGAGGTGCTGCTGGTAAGAGTCTCATACTGGTGTTCTGCGTGTACCTCTGCGGGCGAACCCCCATGACTCACTCGGAACAAGTTTTGAGCATGTTCAAGGCCTAATTTTGTCATACCGCATCTGGGAAAGTTTTGCGGCTTAACTTGCGGGGAAACAAATTTGCTACCCGGAGTTCTCCGCAGTTGGTCTACATCTGCCAGTACCTAGCGTGTATCTCGCCTGTAGTTGCCCGGAGGTACGCACGCAAGTCCGATTTAAACGTAGCCAAGTTTTGAGCATGACCAATTTTTTTTTTCTTTTTTCCGGGTGAGTCGCGGGGATGTCCGGAGAGGTCCACGCATAACGCCAGTAGGAGGCCCTTAGCGGCAGCACCTCGCAGGCAACTCCCATGCAGGTACTTCGCGGTCCCGTATGCCCGGAAAGGTTGCCACATTGCCATTTTTTTGTTTTTATCTTGTTTGATTTGGTGTTCTCCCCCCCCCCCCCCCCCCCGGTCCTGGCGAGTTTTTTTTTTTTTTCCGTTTTCGGCGCCCCCAAGGAGTGGCGCCCGGGGCACGTGCCCCCTTGCCCCCCCTAGATACGCCACTGCCGGAAAGGTGTGACACGGCCTTAAAGGGTGTGTACAGTTCTGGTCGAGGTGAGGATTTAGCTTTTAAT
The DNA here is from genome assembly GCF_040938485.1 of Diadema antillarum. Taxonomy (NCBI): domain Eukaryota; kingdom Metazoa; phylum Echinodermata; class Echinoidea; order Diadematoida; family Diadematidae; genus Diadema; species Diadema antillarum. The sequence continues at coordinate 2,853,169 of NW_027271292.1, forward strand.
GTTTTCAGAGAGCATGCCATTCTAAGGGGTATCAAAAGTTTATTTGATGAAATTCGGTTTGGAAATGGCTGAGATATCCAAAAACAATGTGAAACAAAGAGATCCTAATTAAAGCGTGGCCTGTAGTCTTTTATTATTATCACTTTTTTTGATATCTCAGCCATTTGAAAAACCAATTTTCATCAAATAAACGTTGAATCCTTCTCAAGTTTACATGCTCTTTCATATTCCATAAGAGGTTTCTCATTATCTCACTTAAGATTGTTCAAAACATGAATCCCCACCTCAACCAGTACTGTACAGCCCCTTTAAGATTCGACCTAGGCGATATTGACTGTATTTCACAAATGTATACAATGCATTTTGCATGAATGTATACAAATACGAATTGTCAAACAATTTCTTATGGGAAAACTTGCAATGAAGAGAATGCACGTTCACGTTACGCTATCAGAGGGACATCTCTATAAAAATGCGAGTTTGTAAATTGATGAGCGAGGTATTGCCGCTGTTTTATTAAGATTTTGAAACCAAACGCTGTCTGACAAAACAATCATTGATATGGCACTTTGCTTCTGTATTCCATTGGGGAAAAAATAAGGTAAACAGACATTTTCGATAGTGCTCTCTTCTTCGAAGGTTTAATTTGGTTTTCTTTCAAAATCAAAATCAGTCAATGAATTAACTATCTTGATATATGTTCATTGAAAATAGCTGCTTCGTCGTTTCCAAGATCTTCAATTTTCAAACAAGTCACTTTTTTTTTAAATTCAGGAAACGTTCTTTCATAAGAACTAACAAAATAATATCAAGAATGTCCAAGCTCTCTGCAGCTTAACTTTTGATCGATTTCAATCTTACGCCAAGCATTTTTTTGACACGAGTCATCGCATTACCCCTGCGGGCCTTTGTGTCTTCACCAGATGACATCCCATACCACTATAAAGGTGATACAGTTGTACTGCAAGTTCACTTGAAAAGTTGGGCCACTTATTGAACGCAATGTCGAACGAATTTAGAGCAAATACGGGAAAATATCAAAGACGGAGGTTCATTTATTTTCAAATACCGTCACGTAGTGCAATATTACATTGTCCTTTCTTGAATTTATAGTCATATAAAAAATACGAAATTAATCAGCCTTCTGTGCCAATGTAAACGTAATTAGTGGAATGTGATGCCCTGTTTGATTGTCGTCTGATTTCTATCTATCATTATGTTAAGCATAGAAGACCTAACAATTTATTGATGGGGTACGAAGCTCAAGTATACCCCCACATACTCGAATAATGTCTGATAAAAAAAAGAAGCTGCACAGCGCCTACACACTCGTCACCAGTCACGCCAACATGATATGGACCATTCTAACATCGGTATAACACACACACATACACACACACACACACACACACACACACACACACTTATGAATTAATGATTAAATACTCTACATCATATACAATGAAATACATATATTCAATATGTCTTGTTTAAGAAACAAATCCACAAAACAACTGCTTCTCAATTTATTTTCAGAGATAACAACTACAAATTGTATACACCGTTATCAATACTTCTAAACACAAAATAAGACAGCAAAATACACAGCAGACTGTCGAACATCAAATGGAACTTTACATGTATATAATAATAAGAAAACAGGAGTAACAATTTCAATGACATCAAAATAATTATAATCTGGCACAAGAAAAAAAAATCATCTTGAAAATGTTTCCGCTATAATCAGCGGATCGCAATTTACAGCTCCAGGTTATCATTCGAGACTTTCTTCATTATAGTCCTTAAAGGGGAAGTCCACCCTGAAAATTAGTTTGTGTGAATAGAAGCAAAAAACAAAAATAAAAACACAAAACACAAAACAAAATAAAATAAACCGGAGGAGCTGGACAGTCAAACTGTAGTAAATAACTTATGATTTTTGAAGTTATGATCAATCGAATAGAAATGGGAAATTTCGTAAAGTCACAAGCGATTTCATCCCATATTTGCTCTGTAAATCCTACACTATAAAAATATAGAACGTTTCCCCATCAAATAAATTTCCAATCATACATTAACATCATTATTATTATTATCATTACTATACTATCATTACCTCAGAAATTGAGACAAATCACTGATATAAATAGATTCAAGTCTGCCTTGAAAACGCGTTTACAGTGTAAGCAAAATGAAGCTCGGTACCATCACTGTAATTGGAATTATATGTTCTTGTTACAATCTTTTCATTTTTTGAGTGCATAGGGACATTATCACTATGTGTTATGCGCTATATAAGCACTGTCAATTATTATTATTATTATTATTATTATTACAATCATTCTAATGTGCTTTTATACAACCGCTGCATGGAACGATATAATCTATCAACAATGATTAAATAAGATTATATAGAACTTTATGCACAAGGTAAATGGAAGGTGAGTTATCTGCTACATCGTGGAGTTGTCAACTTGTTTGATATGTGACATTGTCTAAAAATTTGATAACTTTCTTGTATTTAATAGTAATTTGGTCAAACTTTTACTATCCTGTTCCTCCAATTCTTTTTTTAATTCGATTCAAGCAAGATTATTTTTGAAGTGGACTCCCCCTTTAAGCATCATTAATCCATTTGGAATTAACCCTGCATTCTATTCACGGATATACACTTACTTGATTTACACAGAGTAAATTACGTGCCGTACCTTCCAAAAAAGAGCAGAAATGACTGTATAATATAGCTGGTACTCGTAAGCAATTTTTAATCTTTGTATTAACAGTGGTACTAAGCCAGTTCGGAGTTAGCTCGTGGGCACATTGATCCGAATGACCTTTCTTTTTTCTCAGTCGGTTAAGGGGCTCTTCACTCGTTTCAGAGCGACATAATGCATAAGCTCTACGCAACAATTTATGGTATTCATCAATCCTGCTTAAACAAAGAATGAACTCGCATAGACCAGATGGCCAGAATAATCCGTCAATTACACTTGGGAAAGCATCCATTTCATTATCTTACATTGAATGTAAGAACAACCTCTTTCTATCGATATTGCCAAATACCACTTTTGCTGTCAGGTGGATGTGCTGGCAAGCAGCATTTATAACGATTACATGAATAATCATTATACATAATAATACATCACAGACGCTTATCCCAGTGACTTTAAAAACCAACGTGCCTGTTGGTCCGAATGACCTTTTTTCTGCTCATGCGCAGAGTGGAACTCCGAACTGGCTTATACAGCAATGAAAAGCCTCGTGTTTATGCATACGATTGACAAGAAATTACATTAATTAATCGCGTATAGATTGCTATGCGTATAATAGGCTATACATCAATCATTCATAACGTGTGACTAGATGTTCAAGTGCTAATGTTGCAAGTTGAATATCATGCATCATGAAAATAATTATTATATTATAATACATGCAACATGATAAATAAGAATCATCGTATCATCATTATAATCGTTACAATGTATTATGATAACTACTGTATATTTCTTTACGTCATCACTTTCAAAGCGAACATGTTGGAAATATTGTACGACTACGATTTACACTGTACAGTAGTTACGCTACTACAGTACACATTTTAGTGACTTTATCTAGTCTTCCCTACGAAGGAATAAAAAGGGGAAAGATTTTACTATACTATATTGGTAAGAAAATCAAATATGTATATCGGCCCTAGCGATATCTGATATTGTTGACTTCTCGTCGGTGTTAGCAAACATCTGCATACATGTATTTTCAACTGTACTGCGATAAGCCGTTCTAATTCTTGTTAAGGCCGCTCAATACACATGTACTCGTGTCTTTCATACACTGATATCAGAACCAACAGCTGGAAATCGAAAAATTCCGCAAGAATCCGGTAGTTACCGTGTAATATGTACAATGTAATTGTATTATTCTACCGAGCTTTTCTTACAAATCAAACATCTTCTGGAGGATCACCATAAATGGACGCAGAGACTCAACCAAAATATTAATCCCTTCTGACAGTTTCCGATGTGAACCGTTCTGCAAAGACTTGAACAGCAGCGAGGGGTATGAACACTGATTTGACAGTCTACGACAGGTCTGTCTTCAAATGAAAAAGATGTTGAAGTGCAGGTAGTACGGCGGTACATCATTCCGCGCGCATGAATCTTAGTAGGGGGAAAGGTCCATTACGTTTTCTGTCTCCTGAAGTTGAACACAGAGCTAACTCACAATAAAAATATTGGTCATAAGGCATAATCGAGGGTATGATTTCATCACTTCACAATTAATGTTCCCCAGTCAGTTCTTCAATGAAATAATCAGCATTATTTATTTTTAGTCGCGTTAAAGTTGCAGAATTCTAACTTTTGCGCTGATGGTGCACATTATCGATCAGAACAACGTTATCTTAATTACAAACCAATATTATTTGCAAAGCATTGACTCATACAATTGCCTTAATATGTCACTGCGGTGAAAATCATGCCAAATTTATGTCATGGACTTTCTCACTTTACTCTGCTTTCAATGTTTGGCAAAAAGGTCTGTCTGTTTCTTGTTGTTTTACTTGTAAGAAAAGCGAATCACCTCTGATTTAAAAAGTTTGAGTAATTCTGGAGTGTAGTGAACTAGAACTGTGAAATATTTCGCATTGAAGAGAATATTCTAAGATAACAAAACAAAAGCATAACACCTTTTTCTTTTCTCAGATACGTTTTCCTAAAAGCGCTCGTATTGGAAACAAATTTACTTTTGTGGTGATGAAAACACTACCTAACTTTAATTGTGAAACATTGGTAATCGTTTAGTCTGAGCTGCAGCTTATTACTTTATACACGACGCATTTGCTGTGGTAAAAAGAAAGGACAAAAAGAAATTTTCACGGTTGACCTATTCAAAGTACTAACAGTTTTCAAACATCATTCTACATCGTGAATTTTTACAGAATGTAATTCTAATATCCCAAATTTTCTGTAAACGAACAATAAAATACATTATTAAACCCCATTACACATAATATTCACTTAATTTGATGATTTACACGACATACAGTGAGGTATTACAGGTACAATGGTATCAAAACTCCCATGGGTCTCAGCTTCCTTCTTCGGGACAAATGTTCTACATCTACAACACTCAAAATCACGTCAAACATTTACATTTCTGTAGTTTCGAAAGGCTCATCTATGTCAAATAAAGACAGTCTTATGTCATCAACACATGGTGTTATCAATCTGTCAAAAAAAAAAGTCAATGCATGCTATATAGTACAATACAAGGCAGCAATCAATATAGCACCACATGCACAAATATGTTCTTTCACACACTTCAGTCTTAGCACTACGTCAAGCAGGGCTGCAACTTTTATGAGCTTTCACGTTTCACATTATCATGCCAACAAACTTTGTATAGGAGAACTCGACTTGGAGTAACGGTGACACTGTATACATCTTGCACAACACTCGTGAAAATACTATGAAAATATGTACATTAAACATTAGGGCTAACAATTCTTCAAATTGAGTTCCATACGACAAAAAGAGCAAGACGGGGCATTTGATCAATATATCAAATCTATATATTAAGGTGTATCAGTTCTAAATGAAAAAAAAAATTCTTTGTGTTTATGATGAATTCGTAAAGTTCTGAGGTAGACAATGGAAGAAATCAAACTAATCAGGCCTTTGATAGCCATAACAATTCAACTTATTCACAACCGAAATTTTATGAAGTACTGTAAAAATAGACCCCAATCTAAATAACCTATGTCAATCCATAGTCCACATAAATCTGTTTCATGTCACTGTCACATTGACACTTGGAGATTTCTTTAAATTCAGAAAATAAAGCCACCCCAAATTTAAATATGAACGTGGAGTGCAATGAATGGTATTTTACTTGCCTTTTTTTTTTTTTTTAAAGAAAACAAATTTCTGGAGTTTTCACTCTTCTCTGGAGATAAACCTCTGTTCAGAGTGTCTTACCAATGCACAACATATGAGAATAAAATACCATATTACCGTGCCCTTCCAATAAACAGGCAATCCTTGCTACCCATGCTTTATCATAAAAAGATAGATCCTACAGCCAAATTTACCAATAAATTCTCCTCTTTCTTCTATTTCACGCAGGAGCCATTGTAAACAATGGCAACCTTAGGTGTCAATGGACGACCATTGCACCCTACTCTTTCCACTAATCCCTTAGAATAAGGAATACATGAGCTTTCAAATTTGCTTTGTTTTGCAAATGAAAGCAATACAAACAAACAGATCCTTCGAAGAATTCTTGGTATGAATTGACTAAATTACCCTTTATCTAGTGTCTTATCCTCCAATAAGACCCTTGGCTAGCTTGTAGAAAATAGGTCATAGTATTAAACATGCAGGACAGATTTGTCAAGATTGCCATTAGAAAAACAAAATCTGCCCAACTCTATTCCTGTATGGAATGAGAATGAACTCGAAGGTACATGCACTCAATTATCATGAAAGATATCTTGGACAGGTCTTTATCGACAAATCTCAGGATAACCTTCAAGGTCTCTTTATTTCTGGAAGATGGTGGTGTAATATTGTTTGCAATTTGTTAGGGTTGCACGTACGTTAGCAATGAATCTATAGGCACTTTTGGGATATCTCAACAGCAATGCATATTTTTGCCAAACTTGCCTTTAAAGAACATTTTGCATAACAAACAATAAAATTTGCATCAAATCACCGGAACAATGAATATGTTGTAAAAGCGAAACACACTTCCCCTGGTGACTGGCCAACTTTATGTTTTTGATCTATAGTACCGCTTTCATTGCACAATCCCGTAAGTAGAGATTTTTGTTTACACTACTGGAAGTTTCGTTGGTGCAGCTGTGATCTTTTGCATATTCAGGCAATTGCCATTAAAAACACGAAATCCAGTGATTTCAGGATAACTGTAATAACTACAAAACAGATGGTTGTAAGAAAACTAACCTTCTATCATTTCATCAGTTTCTATACAAGAATCATGACGAATAAGGCGCTGTTAGCATTTTGCGGCACAGAAAAATATGACACACTCATGCGTCATGTGACCTGAATTTTGTTGTGTCTCTGCAGACAGAATATAAAATAGGAACAAGCTTCACTGCAATTCATCTGTGCACGGCAATATCCACAGGCCCCAACCATGAACTTGGTAGACACAAAACAAATACAATTGTCCTTCATCTGCCCTTTCAGGCCTGTACTGTGTTTCGAGAAGCACAAGTAGTCATACATAACACAACATCACATACTAAGCCATCTACACCTGCTCTGTGTTCATGCGGCTTGAATCACCTTCAGACTTTTGAGAGTCAAATACCTGCTTCCCAAAATCTCAGGGAGCGGGAGACCTTAAAGGGACTATGCCATGCAAATGCACATTGCCTTGCATTGCTTCATAATACTGTAAACATCACTTCTGTGGCCAAAAGAATATCTAAATATGTGCTATATATTCTAATAATTTTTCTATGCCCATAAAAGACAAACAGAAACACAAACAAACTTCCATACCGATTCTGCCAGTGACATCACCTGTCAATCATTGCTTAATTACTAATATGATTAACAAAAGATATTGGAATGCACCTTCCCCAAGACAAAGAATAACTTGCATGTTTCCCTGAATTGTCTCTTATTAATCATATCAGTAACATGAAAACATGCAAGTTATGCTCAGTCAAGGGAGAGGTGGATTCCAATGTCTTGTGTAAATCATATCAGCACTTTAGCAACGATTAACAGATGATGCACAGGCAGAATCTTGGTTAGGAAGGGTTTTGTGGGTGTATCCAAATAGTCTAAATAACAATAGTAGAAAAAATATGATAAAACATATGCACATATTTATATATTCATATAGCCACATACGTGATGTTGAGGTTATCATGATTTGACAAAAGTCACATGCATTTGCATTATATAGTTCCTTTCAGGAGCCAACAGCTTAAAAAAAAACAAGACCAAGTGCCTCCTATGATATCTTGCTGTGAAAAATAATCAGGAAAGCTGACGTACTACAAATAAGAAAACCTTGCCAGCTGTCCTAACATATTCTCACATTTCTGAATTATGAAAATTAACTCTTTTATTGTTCACATAGGGTCATTTAGGTTCATGGAATTAAAGTCTACATTCTCATTAATTTTGTGTGGTCATGGAGTAGTTCTTTTGAAATAGAATATAAAACAGGGATTCCACTTCACAAGCCATAAAAATCAAAGTGTAGTTTTGGAAATTTTGCACGAGCATTATTAACATGCACCTCTGCTGATTTTGTGAAATTTCCACACATTTTTTTTCTTCTCTCTCTCTGATTTTGAACGAGAGCATCACATCCATGCAAACCTTCGTGGCATTGGTGTGCACAGCTCTCTGAGAACTGGCAAAAAGTTCAAGGGTCAGCAGTTACTTGACTCTCAAAGGTCACAAAGTTTGTGTCACTGTCACTCCAACTCGAGTTTCTCCAATCAATTTGTCAAATTAAATGTCACACTATAAGCTTGTGCCCTTCTTTGTAAGTCTGTCAAACCAATGGAAAATACTTGGGGCAAGGGGAATGAAGAAATTTGAAAAAGCCTGGTCTCTTGTGATTTTCAATGAGCTCTGGAATTTTAGATATTGGAAGGAAAGGGAACATCAGTTACTGCCAAAAATGCATGTTCTGTTGTTAGTAAGGTTCCAGAGGGCATTATGCTGTTTTAAACATAGGAATACATAATAGTAGCATTTCCCATCAAAAATGGAAGATGTCATGATACTGCACATTCAATATGTGTTTAGTTCTTTGTAACAACATAATGAACATTTAGTAATCTTTGTGTTTGACACTTGTTAATTCTGGATGAAATTTGAAAAGTGCTCTGAAACAGTGTTAAGGCAATTAAAACAGTAACAATGGAAATCAAGAAAGGTGAAAAAATGCCAAAAAGTCTCATTGGGGGGGGGGGGTATTGATATCTTTTACAAATAAATCATCCATAACTTTGTCTTTGATTTCATTTCACAATTCTCAGGTTTTTTTTATAAGTGGAATACCACCGTTACAGCAGCTAGGTGAACAAACTGCATGGACCAATTTTTGCTTTGCCCCGTTTTCCTAGGTTTTTTAGACTTCGTTTCTTGCCTTTCTGCAGCCACTGCTTGTAATGATGAACAAACTTGACATGTTGCCTGAGCTTCTAATCAAAGGAGTCAATGTCACTACACAGCAAACGTAAGTAATGCACACTCAAGGACATGTGACTCCCATCAATACTGAATAACTAGAAATGCTTGGAAGAATTTTCGAAGATCATTGTAATCACACCAATATCCGGGTTGGTAGAGCACCATATCAATGCCAATTTACCCTTTAAGAAGCCAATAACTTGACTTGAGGGTATTTTCACTGGGGTATGGATGTACCATTCTCTTTGATATTCCATCTGAGCAAATCACAAGGTACATACACTGTAAAACACAAATGTGTGGTCCCCTATTTGGAGTTCTAATATGATGTTAGAAATACTATTCAGACAATATTGACTTTTATGAAGACAAAATAAAACAAGTGAGTAAACAAAGTACCTTTCAGGCAGTAGCATGAAGAGATATCTATACGCCAAATCAAATGTCACTATCAAAGTTGTATCACAAGAAGAACTTGATCACGAGTGCAGCTGTACAAAGTAACACCTTTGCCATCTTAAGTGCCCAGTTTACCTGTTCAATACACTATGTTTCATCAGATAACGAGTATGCTCATTTTGCTTTCACCACATTAAGAGTGTATCAAAGCCTTTCTGTGTAAAGTGGAGCAACTAGACACTGACACAAGAAATCTTTTATACATTTATGCACGACATAATCCACTAATTAAAACATTCAAAGAAATGATGCAATCAAGTGAGTTGTATGGTATATTTCATATCAATTCTATATACATTTTTTTTTAAGGAAGTGCTAAGGATCCTCCACGTGAAGGATTTCAATTCTGAAAATCGGTTGAAATATTTTGACGATCTTTTTACTTCTTTATAGACACTATGGCACACTGCATGGAATCCTTACCTCATCGCCTGCCCAGCACAAGGGTCTTAGGCTTGCTTGACTTGAAGATTCACCACAAAGATGATTACATGAAATACATAGCTAACAAAAACTCTGTCAAATCCTACCACAAACCAAAATTTGATTTGGGGGTGGAAAGTTCATGCTAGGGCCCTTGTGTCGTGTAGGCGAAGAATCGTCCTCACATGTTATTCTATAGACTGATCTCATTGGCTGGCATGTCTCTGACAAACATATTGGTGGCAACAGGAGCATTTATAAAACAAACTATGTACTTCGAAGCACAGGGTTGGAATACCATGTGTCTATTCAGTGAGATATTGTGGCTGTTGGTTCACCCAGTCAAAGAAAACAAAAACTACAAATTTAATCTGATCTGTCAATCAACTGTAATTCATGACCACTAAGATGAAAACCACAGATTGTGAGTGCAGGAACTATTTGTGGCCATAATGAATGGACAATCTATATCATGTATTGCAGGGAGACCATCTATAGTGAGAACTTCAGCACAGAATCCAGGAATTATCCCCGAAGGGGCAATAATTCCTATCAAGTCACGAATCACACTATCTTGGCCACAGAAATTACACTACTGTATCAATATGATTTAGTCCTGGGGATAACTGTCCCCATAAAGTAACTGTCTTTGGGGAAGCATCGAGGATAAGTGCCAAAAGAGAGTAGAAGGTATTCATCATTGGGGAAGTTGATGACTGTTTATATGATATGAATATTGCAAATATATTCTGGGTGCACTGATGATCCGAACTCGTAACAGCAATTCCAGTAAGTTTAATCATATCTGCAATGATTAAGTTTAATCATATCTGCAACACTATTAGGAATCACAGGGAAACTAGAAAGGTCTTAGAATTTGAATGCCCATTTTCTTTTCCAAAACTTAAATGAGCTTTCCTTGGATAAACTTCTCAGCTTTATGCAGAGATGGAACAAAACCGCTGAGATATCTGAGAAGATATTCTAACAAATAGTATCATTTTTTTTAAATGTTAATAATCTTGCAAGCATGGCTTCTACCATAAGATAGGGCACATCACATTTCAGGAAGCCTTGCTCATCACAAGCCATAATCAATAAGAGCTGCAGAACTGTTTGCTTCCTCCAAGAATTTTCTTTATTTTTAGAAACAATTTTGCCTGTTGTCGAAAAATGTGAGTTGAAGAGGCCCTATTATGAAGAGTGTTTACTTACCTGTCTTGAAATGGTTTGCCATTGAGTATTTTACTTTGGGTCAAAGTTAATTCCATTAACTTTCCATCATGGTCATAGACCTATGCATCAAAACTAACAGTAATTTCATATCTCATCTCATAAACTTGCGGTTTCTTTTTTTTATTTTCATTTTCTAAATATCTTTTTCGTAAATGGAAATTTAATTTTTTTCAACTTTTCATCATGGTCATAGACCTATCCATCAAAACTGACAGTACTTTCATAACTTATCCAATAAACTTTTAGTTTCTTTTTTTTTTGTAATTTTTATTTTCTACATATCTTTTTCATAGATGGAAATTAAAATTTCACATCTTCATTATTAAAGAGAGTGAACACGCACATGTTTGTGCCAAATCATCTCAAATCAAATGTCGTTGAAGATCAGCAAACACTGTGAAAGAAGTAGGAAAAAAGCAACACAAAGGTCAAAGTTAATATATTGCCCTCTGTTTTTTTTTTCTTTTTTTTACCATCATCAACAATTTCATAATTATAAAGGTGGAATTAACTGAAAGCATCAAACCTGCAAAGACGGTTCGAGTATGCCACTCTCGGGCGTGATGACAGTGAAAATTGTGGCAAAAATTACCGCTTTGACAAGAATCCTAGCAATAACAACAGTAGTAATAGTAGGAGCCAAATACTGTATACGCCATATATTTCGCGAGTCTAAATTTTCGCGAATCGGGACTTCCCGACAATTTCGCCAGTGGTTAAATTCGCGATCGTGGAGGCCTGTATTGAACGGAGAAGTGTACATGCATACATCACATTCACATCGGGATCAGAGTCAATATTTTCGCGTGTCTTTAATTTCACGAATAGCACCTGATTCGCGAAATTCGCGAAAATAAAAACCTCGCGAAATATTCGGCGTATACAGTAATGGAATGACAGTGCTCATTCCTAGGAAAACTTTCACTTTATATACCACTATCGATTTATAAATTATTAATTCGTTCTTTGATGGAAATAAATCAACTATTAAATTGAATTGAATTGAAATGAACTGAATTGCATTAAATGGAATTGAATTGAATTGAATTAATTTTCTAAATTTTTCAAGAACTACAGTGTCTTCATGTGATAAAACGGAAGGAAACAAACAAAAGCAAATAGACAATCCCCAGCTCCTTCCCAACACACACACTTCATGCCTACAAAAATCTTTCAGTCGCTCAAGAACTCTTACTTGAGGCTCAGGACATCTTAATAACTTTTTACAACCCTACCTGGTCCCTGACTGGGGACTGACCTGCCCTCCCCCAAACTCAAGTGGAATATAAACACATCCAAGCAAAGAAGGAATTTATTTATGATACCATTCAATTTTTACTGCCTACACAGGTTGAATAAGATTAGAAACATTTTAAAGAAGCATTATTGTATGAGATTTTCTTATTGTAACAAAATCTTGTTTCAAAATCTGATAGGTTAAAGGGAATTTATTCCTAAGGCTGTTAGTTCTTGATCAAATATTTAAAGAAGAAATACTTTTAGAGGCAAACCATTTACTCACTAATTTTTTTCCCCCTCTGTGCTATCTATTACAACAATAGTTGTTGATATCTGTGGTGTAAAACAGAGTGATACTATGTAAAGTATGGGACATTGTTTACACAGAACCATAAGAAATGTTGATAACCCGGTTTCTCTACAACTATAACAGTGCCTCATATTGTTGGTTGCGATTCAAAAAATTGACCAAAACAGTTAAATTGATGATTCAGAATGCCGTCTAAGTGCCATAATGCATGTCTGTGTTCAGGTCTTGTTTATGGGACAAATCAATGTTTCAAAACTTTAAACTTTCTTTGTATCATCCTCTGAAAAACTGATGAGGTTCATGTATACGTACAATCATCTCGGGTTTAGCAAGGACTGTAGACTTCATATGACAGTTACCTTTTTTTTAAGCCTCTCCTTGATAGCTATCCCTCAGGCTGGCTGGAGGATAGTAGATTTCAATGTCCTCGGCTGCATCAACGTACTCATCATTCATCGCATAGTTTGCACCGTGTGGCACAAGATCCTAGGTGACAAACAAAATATAAGTGACCAAATAGCAGGCAATATCACACACAATTCCACCGTAATCAAAGCAGAAGGGGGGGGGGGGGGAATAACATTTCAAACTATGGATAGCAAAATTCCAAATATCTACTGCACTTGCTTACAAGTTCTCAATGTCAATGTCTAATCACAGACGACTGCTCACACAACTGAAATGCTTCATTTTGATATAGATTGTACTCTGTAACAGTTTAGACTTTAGCTTCTGTCTTCTAATATCAATTTAAAACAATATCCAGGAAAGGCTCTGCAAAAGCTTGAAATTACACCAAGTATGTAGACTATCGCAAAACCTCTCTGAAGTTAAACAAAACTGTTCAACAAATATTACTTACATCAAATATAATCTTTTAATGCAGACCCTAACAGACTAACCTAAAACTCATGTCCAATTAACTGTGTTTCACAGCTTATCATCACACCAAATTTAATCAATTTCAAGGAAATGTTTCTTGAAAGTGGGCAGGTCATAAGGATATTTAACATCTGTCCTTTTCTCATCACATTTAAGGTTATGGCTTGTACATCACGATCTAATAAAGTTGTTTTCCATATCACAATACATTAATCTACTTAGTAAGTTAAAAATTTTTCCCATCTTCATGATTATGATGTCTTGGTAACTTAGGCATGGGTAGGCTCTATGCTGAAGGAAAAACACACTGCTTCCAGAGACAAACCAGTAAATGTGATGAGAATATTTATGTATCCTCACTTTTTGCAGATCCCTTCTATAAAGATGCCTGTAATGGGGAGGGGGTCTCACTCCTGCCATAACCTGAGGGGAACAGAATTCAATCCAGGCAAAATAAACGGAAATAAGGGGGAAAAAAAGAAAAAGATGACAATAAAAACTGAAAACTGAGCTGCTCCAGCAAACATGCCATGAACATTAACATGGAAATGCAACAAACATAAATATTAATGTAGATTGTGTGGTGCACTTCCTGCATTAAATACCCGTAAGTGCTGACCACTGACTGACTACAATAAAAAATAAAATTGTGTTATGTCGAAAATATCAGAATCAGTAAGCCCGAGCAGAAAGCAACAGCAAATAGATAAGTATGAAGGCCATTTACTTATCAGTTAGTCATTTTCTAATATGGTACATCTTTTTTATTTAATTATTGACATGCAATTTCACACCATGTCCAAGTTAAATGAAATGAATACAGCAAACTCAAAGCGGCTAAACGTAATTTGAGAGGTTTCATCAAAATAGAACATAAAATTAGACAGCCAATGGAGGCAATGATGTCATTACACTGGTTTTCTCACCAAAATATCCTAAAAATCATGGTTTGGGTCAACAACTGAACATTGTCAACTTTTAGGATATTACATGACAACAATAATTCTTTGCAATAGATTTTAATAAATTCCTATCATTTACGTCAGAAAAGAAAATTCAGTACAGATGTACAAGCAGGTAAAGACTTGTAAGATGATGGTATTGTGTCTTTGAATATCTACATGTTGCTAAAAATATCAGTGTTTTTATTTGAAAAAAACAAACATGCAAAGCTCTAGAAATTGATACTCATTTTTCATCAGATCATGATGACACCTCAAACATTTTCTTTACTTTAATATCTCTTAGAGCTCACTTCAAATCAGTGTGGAATTGTAAATAATGTGCTGTGTGAGCATCTTATGGTACATGCAGCGACAATGTTAGAACTTCTACTACAGGCACAAGTCAGCTTTTGAACTGTTTTGCCTTTTCTTCATCTTACCCAAGTTAGTATTACTGATTAGTATGACAAATTTCCTGAAAAAGTAAGCATGATATAAGTAGTATATTTGCTAATAAATTTCAGGCACAAATGAAGCCAATTCTTATACTGTACAGGTAATAATAAAGCTAAGAGGATTTCAGATGACATACATGCATTGAGAATAACGCAACTACATGTGCAAGGTCATAAGCATTTGACAAACACAGTCACACAACACACAATCAGACAGCACACACACACCCATGCACATGCACTCATACATATATAAATACCCACTCTCCCAAGTAAATAATTCTAAATCGTGAATGAAAAACATGAAATGAAATGATGGTAAAGAGTGGTGAGTAAGATGAAGCTGAAGAATCAAGCTGAATAACAGGATGATAAATGCAGCAAAGAAAAGAGACAAAAAGCAGTACAGTAACAGAGCAAGTGATTTGGTAATTACCGCAGAGCGCGGTTTCTGGCCCACTTTCTCCCGCTGCGAGGTTGTTGGAGGACCACGAATGAGCTCCTTGGTATGAAATTTATATGCAAGGTTATGGTCCTGCAAAATTTGAAGCTTTTGAGATGAAAGAAGAGAAGGCATAAATTGCATCAATATATGTGCACTTTCATGTTTGGGTTTTTACTCCCTTCTAGCAGTCCCAATTGCCATGAAGAGAAGAATGAAAAGGACTCACTTTACAACAGCTGAAATGCCTGACCCACCCACATTATATAACAATGACATGACACATGGTGGAATAGACAGTTCAAAAAAAAAAAAAAAAAAAAAAAAACCCAAAACAATAATGTCTCCAGCGACACTTCATGGCGGAGGCATAAAAAGTATATCACAAGACGAATTTGAAACCACAATAAAATACATCCTTTGAAGCAGACAGACGAGAAAAAATTGAAAAGATGTATGTAATCCTACTTGGAAAACATCATATCATATGGATAATATCAGGGCCGGCACACTGTTTTCAAAAGTGTGGGGGCCCACTTCCGGATTTCATGAGCTAACAAGCAAAAAAAAAAAAAAAAAAAAAAAAAAAGGGTCCTCAGCTCATTCTCTCCCCTCCCATTGTAGTGCCTCTTACGTACTTCCGGGTTCAAAAAAGTGTGGGGGCCCAAAGTGATGACACCTTATGTATTCCTTTGTATGGTGCACAAAAAGTGTGGGGGCCTGAGCCCCCACGGCCCCCACGGCTGCGCCGCCCCTGAATATGACCATGTTGGAAAAATAAATCATATGTGACCCGCGACAACGGTTTCAGGCAAAAGTCGCAATAGCAAATTTCCTCCTAGGCGGGGTACAAAGATCTTTACCATTATTTTTGTCGATTTGGGTTTTTTGCAGAAATCAAATCTTTGATATGTTTTCTACATCTACACTAAATTTCGTAGCATAAGACTACGTTTTTCCTATCGAAAATGGAATTTTAAGCACCCTATGTTGGATCGCACTCGTCAGTTTTGAGCTTCTTTCGAACGCCGCGCCAATATCCCCAGCGTTGCTACGGCGCAAGGTCTCGCATGCGATTGGCTGGTGCGTCGCACACATTTACATAATTCGGCTTTCTGAGACACCACTTGCAGCGTTTGGGGAATGCTTTGTCCACGCGTGCATGATTACTTGCTCCACTGTTCTTGCTATAGTGGTTTATACGCTGTAGTGCGTGCTCTTCGTTTGGCTTTCTATCCAAACTATTCTACCGCAATGTTCGACAACGGAATTGAAACAAATATCATGTACGTAGCACGACATAATCGTGTGAAAAGAAAAAAAACAATAGTCTACTTGTACATGTAGTAAAAATTATGACAGCAGACTGACTCAAGGGAAGGTAGATGAGAGGAAAGGAGAGGTCACATGAAACCAGTTATATTCAAATACTACACATCAAGATCGCACGAAACGAGTCGTGTTTGTTTGTTTGTTTTAATATACTTAACACCACCAAACAAGGCAACATATGCACGGCTTGTAAAAGCAAAACAAACAGGAAGCCTGACCTTTGCCAGCACTGGCATTTTTCTGCCTTCAAAAGGGTCGGCAATGATAAAGTCAAATCAACAACAATGAAAACGCGATTTGTAAATGTGTGGATTCGCCACCCGCTCCTGTTACATGCACATGGTCATGGCGTGTGGATGCCATTGCGTAATGCGTGCACCATACACATGTACACCATACGTGCAATCATCCATCCTATCCGCCATCTTGAAAGACGTAATGGAAAAACAAACCCGAGCGAACCGCATTGTTTTTCGGCTCCATACGCTGAGCTCCTAGGAAAGGTGCCCGGGAAATTTGACTCTCTCAGTGAGCCAATCAGAAGGCGATGTGGTTGCTAGAGGCGGAGCTTAACATCGATTGGCACCATCATACGGATGGGTGATTCTCACCTCGCATCGCCGCTCGGACATTGTCTTTGAGAAAGAGGTGAATCTTCAAAGCCCGTTTTCTCGCAATTTTGTCAGGCTAACAACTTAAAAAGTGCATTTTATTTCGCTTTCCATGCCCACTTATGGTGCCGAAGAATGCAAGTGTTTTATATCAATGCAAAGCTTAGGAAATGGGCAATGTGATTCAGTGAAAAAATGAATTTTCAAAATGCCTGACTTTTGCCTGAAACCGTTGTCGCCGGTCACATATTATACATGTCATTACAATATCATTGTGTTTATCAAAGTTTTGTTCGTTGGATGATAGGGAACCTGACAGCTGAGTTATACCAATGATACAAAGTATGTGACTGAAGCTCTATGTTGAGTGTTTTAAGTAGAAAAATAGCTGAAACTGGAACTAGATTATCCATACACTGAACTTTTAATACAAAATGAAGGGTACAATTAACCCTTATCTCCTAAAGTGAAGGATTGCTGAAAATATCCCAATGAATTAAAAAAAGATGGAACTGAAAGAAGCATCTCAAATCCCCCGTTAATTATCAGGATATGAACAGATAAACTGGTGACTGTAATCCACTGCTTATTCATTAATAACTGGTGATTTTAATTCATGGTTTATTCAATAATTCCTCTTTGAATTGGCTGCAGAGCAAGAGTACACTCACTTCAGCTTTCTGTCTCTCCATCTTCCTCTGAGTGCGATGGAGCTCTGTCTTGACTTCCTCCAGCTCTCCCATCGTCCTCTGCTTGTCTCTCTGCTCCCGGTAGAAATCACTCCTGTATACATCCAGCTATGAGACAACAATAGGATGCAGTTCATTGTCATTATTGTTGCCAGCGGCAGCATAATGGATACCACTGAGAATATCCTCCACACCACCACACTCACCACACTCACCACCATCACCACCATCGTCACCGTCATCACTATCAACACTGTCATTACCTTAACCATTACCATTACCACTATCGCCATCACCATCATCACCATCATCATAACCACCATCATTACCACTGTCACCACCATCACCATCATCACCATAATCACCATCCACCTTATCATCATCATCACCATCACAACCATCACCATCATCACCATCAGCACGTCATTTGGGACAATCCATCAATCAATCAATCAATCAATCAATCAATCAATCAATCTACCTATCTATCTATCTATCTATCTATCTATCTATCTATCTATCTATCTATCTATCATTCTATCTACCGCACATTCTCACCTGCTGCTTCAGGAGCTCCAGTTCTTCCACAAGGGCTTCCTGGGGTAGGCTGGTCAGGAGAGACCTCTCCTCTTGGTTGCTCAGACCTCTATTGAGCCCCTGGCCCTGGATCTTTTCTAGGGCCTTGTGGGAGGCTGCTGGTGGACCTACAACAGCTGGCTTGGTGCTCACAAGGAGTTTCTGCTCAAGAGCCTATGTCACGACATGATGACAGAAAAGCTATCATGTATACTATACACTGATTTTATTCATGGCAATGTTAAAAAAAGATAACATTTCATTTATGCGATATGAAAATTACATCTATCCCACCCTTCACAAAATAATTGCTGCTATCAATGTGTTAGCTTAAGATAAAAGATTGTCATATTGCAGTATACAATAAGATCACAGTATTACCCAAATGTTACAAGAAGATAGAGTGAACATTTGTGCAAAAATGTATATTAGAAGCAGAGTACTTTGAGTAGAAAATATACATGATCTTGAAATATTTACTTCAATTGACATTTACAATTTTTTTTTCAAAAGAAAATTGCACATTTTTAAAACAGGTTTTCAGAGAGTGATGAGAGATTCTTTCCACATGTGTAATGGATATCTAAATTGATTTTAACCCCAGTTATTCACAAGTATTGTTACAATACCTATTTTTCATTTATTCATTTATCTCTTCTTCTTTTTTGTCGATGCTGCCTACTAAAGCACTTCCCCCTTTGGAAGCACCCATCTAAATACCTACCATTAATTAGGGCAGTGATCCCATTACCCTACATGGCTTCTCTTTCTATGTAGGTCAACATGCATGTCTTGCTGCATCGGAAGAGAAGTTAGTCTTTTTTGGTCTTCAAAGCAGTGTCATTTCTTATAGAAATATCACATGACACAAATGATTCCTGTAAAAAGTTGACAAGATCATAAGCACCAGCAATACGTTGGCCTAGCTAATAGAGTTCAGCAAAGTTTACATTCCACAGCATTTCAGGAGATATTCCCTTTAAGACCACGTATTCAGCTTTGTTTGCTCTGTAAATGCAAATCTAGCACAGCCATGCCAGCTGAGTAGCTGGCAATGCATGTCATATGCCCTATGTATTCTACAGTGCGGTAAACAGGAAGTTATTAAGCAGAAACCATTCAAGCGATGCTTCATTTACCACTGCAGTTTGTACTTTGCTTCCTAAGGACGTGGACGATTGAGTGGATGAACAAAAGCCATCATATAAATCTTTCTTTACACAGTGATGAGTTCAAAGGTCATATGACTGTGACTTGGACTGGACTCCCTCTTGAGAATACATTTTTTGACATTATTTCACACAATTTCATGGAAATAGCATGGAAGAGCATTTGAATTATTTCTCTTCCATTCAAAAACACCAACACTGATCAAATTTCTTCTAATACATCTTCATTTCATGTCACTCACTGTTTACAAACTGCTACAGAAATGCACCACATTCAGTGTATATTGTCTCTATGACATATTTTATCTAAGCTAAATTTGCGAGTCTTTCTTGACTTCTTTTTGCGGTTAAAAAAAGGAACTTCTGCAAAAATTGTCAGCTGACATAAAAACCAGCACATTCATCTGCATGCCTGATGAAGAATCACACTTCAACTTGAACCTATGTTGACTGAGGAATAGTTTGAACTTAAAGGACTGAAGAATGACTCAAGACGTAGAGACAAACTATGGCTAGAATATCAAACAAACTTTACAAATTTGGCAAGTGCAAACAAACCAGAGAAGGAAATCACTGGACTATAAAAGAACCATTCCACGTTTTTATTGGCAAATCTTACCACAGAACCAAAAGCAAAAGGCAGAATCTTGTGCTCCTTCTTTCCTGCCACAGGAAAAATTGCCACAAGCACTTTACCATA
Source organism: Diadema antillarum (assembly GCF_040938485.1). Lineage (NCBI taxonomy): Eukaryota > Metazoa > Echinodermata > Echinoidea > Diadematoida > Diadematidae > Diadema > Diadema antillarum. The sequence goes on from NW_027271292.1 coordinate 2,873,821, forward strand.
AAAATCAAGACAAGTAGAAGAAAAAGGATTCCTTTGCAAAGAAAATACAGCTTAGGCCCTGTAGCATGTCTTTATAACAGTCCTTTACAACATTGGCCAATCGGGACTGAAAGGAAGTATGGTATTGACAAATGTGTACATTTGTAAAGGAGGGTATCACTTCTGAACAAAAGTTTAAGTATGAACAATAAAACAAAATCACATTACTTTCCCTGATGTCCTTGTTCCTAGATTAAGCAATTTCCTCTTTAAAATGACTCAAACTTCCTTTAGCCAAGCTCATGTAGTTTTTGCTCTCCAAAGGGAAATTCTAGGAGAGAATAAATTGGCTCGTTGAAAGATATAGCCATGCAAATAGCTGCATTAAAATCATTTAAAGCAAACACACTCTTCCAATCAGTTCTGCATGTTTGGCCTGGGCTATGCATCTCTCAAACAGTGACATGCATTGTTGGACATTCCTCAGGTAACCAGAGCAAGTAAACAAACACAAAACAACAACAAAAAACGAAAGAAAGAAAGAAAGAAAGAAAAATATATACATACATAAAATTCCCTGTAATTATACTGCACAGCAAACAAACAAAACAAAAACAAATAAAAAAAAAACCCTTCTGAATAAAAAATAATAATAACAAGGAAAAGTAGAAATTACGCGGTGCGTAATATATGTCCTCACCGGAAGTAGCATTTTGTAGCAAAATGTACAATACAGGTCACAAATCAAGGTCAAAGGTCAAAGAGGTCAAAGGTCAAAATTCTGTGTAGAAATTTTTGAAGCCCTCACCTGCTGCCATCACATAAAGCAAACGGAATCGAAATCGGGTTAGAAATGGCGAAGGAGTAGCATTTTGTAGCCATTGTACAATATAGGTCAAAAATCAAGGTCAAAGGTCAAAAAAGTCAAAGGTCAAAATTCTGTGTAGAAGTTTTGAAGCCCTCACCTAGTGCCATCACATAAAGCAAACAGAATCGAAATCGGGTTAGAAATGGCGAAGGAGTAGCATTTTGTAGCAAAATCTACAATACAGGTCAAAAATCAAGGTCAAAAATCAAGGTCAAAGGTAAAAGAAGTCAAAGGTCAAAATTCTGTGTAGAACTTTTGAAGCCCTTACCTAGTGCCATCACATAAAGCAAACAGAATCGAAATCAGGTTAGAAATGGCGAAGGAGTAGCATTTTGTAGCCAATGTACAATATAGGTCAAAAATCAAGGTCAAAGGTCAAAGAAGTCAAAGGTCAAAATTCTGTGTAGTAGTTTTGAAGCCCTCACCTAGTGCCATCACATAAAGCAAACAGAATCGAAATCGGGTTAGAAATGGCGAAGGAGTAGCATTTTGTAGCAAAATGTACAATAAAGGTAAAAAAATCAAGGTCAAAGGTCAAAGAAGTCAAAGGTCAAAATTCTGTGTAGAAGCTTTGAAGCCCTTAACTAGTGCCATCACAGAAAGCAAACGGAATCGAAATCGGGTTAGAAATGGCGAAGGAGTAGCATTTTGTAGCAAAATGTACAATATAGGTCAAAGGTCAAGGTCAAAGGTCACAACTGAAATTCTGTGTAGAAGTTTCAAAACTCCCACATAGTGCTATCATATAAAGCAAACAGAATCAAAATTGGCTCATAAATGACAGAGAAGTAGCAAATTGAAGATTTTGATCACACACGGACGCACACACGGACACACGGACGGACACACGGACACACACACGTACGGAGCCCGTTTCATAGTCCCCTGCTCGAACTCGTTCGGCAGGGACAAAAACAAAACAAAACAAAATAAGGTTTCATGAATTAAACTGAGATCATGCATGAAACATGGCATTGAGCAAAGTCTGGCTACATAGTAGTCCCTCTCTCCCCCACCCCTCCCCTCCCCTTCATTCATAAGTGTGTCTTTGGTGTTTGATTGTCTGTTTGTCTGCTTTTAAACAACAAAGATGGTGTCTCACCTCATTCAATCTCCCCACTTCTGCTTCCAGGTCGACTTTGTGTTTCTGCAGGGACACGGCATACCGGTTGGCTTTGCTTAGCTGCTGCTTTACCTGATCACTTGTCTTCTGAAGTTCTGCCTTCTCCGTCTGCAACCCAATCAGCCAAGGAGGTGACAGACACAACTTTTACAACACCATCCACAAAGGGTTGACACTGATGCCTTACAATCACCCAATGTTTTTGATAGTTGACTTTGATCAATCAAAATCAAACAGCCAGAACAAAGATATTTTCATCAGAATCGAAAAAGATAGAAGAAGTGTTATGTCATGCTCATGAAACAGTCAAAATTACATATGTGCAAGTGATTTGAGTTACCTTGGTTTTGTCTAGTTCACTCTTCATTGCCCTTTGGATCCACAAAGGGTTGACACTGATGCCTTACAATCACCCAATTTTTTAATAGCTGACTTTGATCAATCAAAATCAAACAGACAGAACAAAGATATTTTCATCAGCATCGGATAACATGAAACATTCAAAATTACATATATTATGCCAATGCTATGAGTTACCTTGGACTTTTCTAGTTCGCTCTTCATTGCCTTCAGGATTTCGCTGTTTTCCTTCTCCCGCCTCTCGGACTCGGCGCTCCTCTCCGTCAACAACTTCTTGGCATTCTCTAACTCCTGCCTGAGGGCAGTCTCCATGCGATGATACTGCTCATCCCACATGTGATTCAGCTTCACAACCTACGAGCCATGCACCAGGAGGTTGCTTTAAAAACTTCAGAGCTTCAAAAATTACATCTAGGTAATATTCCTTTGGAGGACTTATGGTAGCTACGAATTTGTAAATACAAAAACAGCTGCCTTGTATACCAATGAATCTGACCAGCAATTCATCGTACAATTCACTATTTCTTTGACTGAATTAATGTCTATGATTATGCTCAAAAGGATAAATGCAAGTACACTTGATGTGTTAGATTCCTAGGTACATGCATAGACCACAGATATAGATTTGAGGAGCACCAGTCGTGAATAAAAAATAAGTTATATTCCACCTCCTCAAACACATTCTAGAGGTAAAGCATTTCAGACAAAGTGTACCCAAATTGAAGTTAAACTCAACCTCACAACTATAATTTGTCTACTGAGCATTAGATGGAGAGTTTTATGATAACATCATGTAGCATTAGCCCAGAAAAGGATTGTTGGAATTGGAAAGTTTCATACGGCATATCAGATGTGACTTTAATGATGCAATGATAAACTCCTAATTCTATTATGAATTCTAATGCACAAAAAAACCTGCCTGGTATCTTATGTGTTTCTACACACACATTACACAAGAAGTTGTTTTTTGCCATGTGAAAGGGCCGAAGCCCTCTTTCCGTAGGGATTATTTTCAAATAGTGTGAAACAGATGACAAAATGAAAATACCTCCGAGAGCTTTTGCTTCAGATAAATGATCTTCTTTTGGAGGGTTTCATAAGCCTGAAGAGAGACGCCCTCGCTTGAGGCCGAGTCTGTGGAAGGGCTTGTCTGAGAGCTTGACGCTTGCTGTTGTTTGGCCTGCTCCTGAAAGCAAAGCATTGAGGCCAAATATATATACAAAGAGAGTCTACTAGGGTATTCATAATGTAGAGTTATGAACATTATCAATCCTTAAAAATTTGTGACAATCACATGATGCAATGATCATATTATAATACTACTTATGATAAAGGTAATGACAATGATGATGATGATGATAATAGTAGTAGTAATAATAATAATAATAATAATAATAATAATAATAATAATGATAATGATAATGATAATAATGATAATAACAACAATAATAAACAATGATGATGATGATGTAAACACAGATAACGATAATAATAATTTTAATGCTAATAACAATAACATTATCATAACTATAATCACTATCATCATCATTTAACTTAGCTGTAAACTTCGAGAAGAATTGACCGCCAAGCCCTATGTTGCCAATATTTTATTGTATATCCAATGCTGGATATCATACATCATCTTATTTTTATTATCTCTAATCTATTCTTAATTGAGCAATACAAACACAAATTGCACATAAAATTGAAATTGAAATTATGTGATTTCTTTCATTTCTTAGATGATTACCTTTAATATCATCACCCTCATCAGTATTCCTGTTGTGATTATCATCAATACATACGTAAACTTCCTCTCCAATGACACACACTGAATCAGACATGTACCTTCATTTCCTCATCTTTCATTGCCTCTGCTTCTTTCCGTGTGACGTAATCAAAGTCAGCCAGGGTTTTATCTTCAGCAGCCTTCTTCAACTCCGCCAACTCAGCCTCAAGTTTCTCAATCTTCTCCCTGTCAAGGAATGACAAAACAATAACAAACCATCAGTGTGTCACAAGTTGGAATTGCACAATGCATTGTATATCCACTCTAATGTGGGATATCACTAATTTTTTTTTTTCTCGAAGAGGGGAAAAATTGGTTCTTATTTCTGATTCCGTTGCCATGAATTCGACCACCTGTGAAATTGTTTAACAAGTCTCGATACACCACATTTTATGCTCACAAAATATTCAGCACACACAGCGCAATGTGAATAGTTGTCTGTACTGCATTTAAGATCTAACCTGAAGGAGTTTAATACCATCACCACAGAAGTTTCCAAACCAATAGCAACTCACCGTTCCTTACGTAAACTTTCATTAGCATTCTGGAGATCTTGTTTCAGATTGATGTTTTCCTCTTCAAACACATGTCTCAATACCTGGACATCAGGAACAGACAAACAGAAAGACAGACATAGAAAAATAGAGAGAATAAGAGACTAACACAATTAGACAGGAAGTTACATAACACACGATGACATACAATGCACATTTCTGCTCTACACTGCCATATCTCTGAGTTTGAATAGGCCTAATAAGTTCTATATGATTTGTTACTACTGACACTAGAATAAAATAAAAACCTTATCCACACACAGGAGAAAAAGGTGCAAAAGATATTGATATTGTGTGAATGCCATCATAACCCATAGTTCAAGGTGAATTTGCATTCTGTGCAATACTTTCAAGATATCGCTTTTCATAACCATAAACTAGTGCATTTAATCACATTTGATGTGTCATATTTGACCTTTAAACTGTCAACAATCATTGCAAAACAGTATTTGGACCTGAAACATGGCAAGACAATCATAACACAACACATCCTAGCATCATAACGTACCTGACAACAACAGTATCCTGTCAACAATTAAGATACCACTATGCCAAGTGCACTGACTCTTTGAAACATGAAGCAAACATACACCCCCATTTCTGGTTTCATCCATGCATATTGCAATGTTTTGCTCTTGCCACAAGTGTATTGTGCCTTCAGTAAGGTTTATTTTTGCATACTTCATAATCTGAATCATGTAAACAGCCTTCACTTTAATTTTTCATGCCTCAACTTCCTTTTTTAGTGGTAACTGTTAAAACACAACCACTATCAATCAGTAGTTGATTGACTTACACAAACCACAGGTTTCGAATGATGTACCAGCATTCAATACAGCAGCTGTGGTTAAACTCACTATTTACAATTGCACATTTTACAGACTCAAAACTAAATTGTCACTTTATAGGTCACCATGAAGTTTTTGTTTTTAACTGTGACTGTACACCAAGTGATGAACTTAAAGGATCTAATACTGCATCTTACTTGTAGATGGTTGTTGTCAAAATGTCTAACAGTAAAGTTACAGCTAACCACCACGCCCCAAGGTAAGTATCAAAAGAGCTGCTTCGATAAGTTGGTACAGAGGTGACTGATGAGCAAAATGTTCCTATCCGCTCACCTTTTGGGTCTTCATCTGCCGGGCCACTGTGAGAATTCTGGGAATCACTTCCGGTAGCTGCTTGATGCCCTCCATGTCGCCAAGGAGATTGGATACCACCTGCAGAGCTCTGCCCACTTCTTCAATCTGGAGCGATGTCTCGGGTGGATCCACTGATGCATGTACTCCCTCAGAGAGCTATGATTGGCATAACCAACAAGGAAACAGACTAGTGGTAGCAAACAATATTTCATCCTTTCAAACACAAACATACCTAAAGGCTTTCATCTCATCAGCACACAAATCAACATGCATGCTTGGTGAAGGTAATTGTTGTATAACATCATGAACCGTTACTAGCTACTGAGCCCCACCTATAGTACAATGGAAGACTACTTTCGTATCCACAGTGTAAGTCAAAAAGAGTAAAGCCACATCAACATAAAGGTACAAGTTCCATCAAAACTATACCTAGCAAAGAAATTTATGAAATGCTTAATTTTGTAACATTTTTATGTGAATTGGTAACAGTAGTTTTTGAGGTTCTGTCTTCACATTTGTAGAGGTGACAATGTACAGTGTAATCCAACTATTACTATCAAATACCCCTCAATCTGAGATCTATGAATTACACAGTTTCTACACTTCATGGCACCATTCCAATGACACTGGACCTTTTGCCATCCCCACAAACCCTACCTCTTGATATGTCTTTGTCCATGAGGTTCCATACGAGATTACTACACTGTACATCAAGTATCCAATAATATATGAAATCTTTATCTGTATTGTATTCTACATTATAATCATCAACACAAATACACACATACACACATACACACACACACACACACACACATACACACACAAACCCATGCACATTGAATAAAAAGACATCATCACTTGACACGGATTGGTAAGACGGTTACAAACATGCTCAGAATCGTTTCTAGAAATACATTCACTATGCCTCCCAGCTACCATGCACCACAAGTGTTGAAGGCAACTACCGGTACCGAGGTACTCACGTCCTCCCTCGATGGTTGCTCCCCATCTCGCAGCAAGAAAACATTTTCTTCCGACACCCTCTCAAAGCTGTCCGACGAAGGGGGCTCTCCGCTACTATGGCTACCATGGCTACCACGGCTACCATGACTACTATGACCTCCTGAGGTCATATCCCAGGATGACATGCCACTGTGACCTTTCTGACTCTCTTCCTTGGTTGCATCCTCTTTGGATGTTGGTTCACTTCTTTTGGCTTGCAAAGCTGTCGTCAGTTGGGATTGTGTCGACACAGGAAAAGAAAGATTTGATTTGATTTGATTTGATCTGATTTATTCTCTGTATGGCATCATTTACAATTTTTTTTTCTTTTTTTTTGCAAGATGTTTACTATCAGTCCATGTGCAACCTTGCTGAAATTGTACATAAATTATTCCTGGACAGCTTTACAATGTACATCCTCATAATACCTCTTACAAATGAACTTCTTTAGATTTGAAATAAAGAATAAAAAGCATCAGAATAAAAGTATCATCTAAATTCAGATGAAAAGTTAGTGATTTTAGAACCTTGAATATGATATCCAGCACATTATTAAATGTTATGGGAGGCAATATTCATGAGCTGTTAAGCATACACGCGACGGTCAAATTGCAAAATTTGCGAAAATAAAAGTCCTCAAGAAAATTTGGCATTCGTATGAGAAATAAAGTGGGAAGTATTGTAGTCACTGAATCAGTCCTTTCATTTCTTCATTAGTTTTATGTTGTTTGAGTTAGACCATTCCATATAGCAACTGTGTGCAGAAAAAAAAAAATCCACACACACACAAAAAAAAACTACAAAGAGGTAAGAAGACTCACCATTCCGTAAGTGACTAGCTAGATCTGTATTGTCTAGCTTGGCCTGTACAGCTTCCATTAAGTTTTCATGCCAATTCGGATTCCTGTCTGAGAACCTCTCCAAGAGACGTAGGATCTTGTTCTTATCCTCAACCAGCCCCTCATCAATCTCAGCCACCTGGGCTTCAGAAAAGTCCAGGGCCAGCCCCAGGGCCTTGGGAGCCACCATGCTAGTGAGGATCGAGGCTAGCGACAGCAGTTCCTGTCCCCGCTCGGAATTTGTCCTCCCTGATATTGAAAATAAAATGAAAATGAGAACAGAATGGGGGGGGGGGGGGGGGGGGTTAAACTTTAATGCAACTTCCCTGTCCCTGCCACTTGATGACATGGTCATGACTGGAATTCAGAAAGTTTTTGGACCTGTGCTGTCCCCCTCCCCCTTTTAACTTGTTGAGGATGGGCTACAATACCTCGTATACTCGAGTATACTCGAGCCTAGCCTTCAACAGAGCTTGCTGAAGCAGGTGAACCAATTCTTAAAAGACATTCCTGCCCAGTTTGGTGAAAAATTGAGTTTGCATTTAAAAGAAATTAAGAATATCAATTTCAATCCTTGGGCCCCACCTGAACCCCACCCCTAAGGTCCTCACTTGGGACATGGTTGCCATTGTTACTACAACTCATTTTTTTTTCAACTCTTAAAGCATCTGAATAAAACTTGATTTTGTTGTACTACTTGTGAATCGATAAAAATTTGATCTTTGAAAATCGCTTCCTTTATGTTTTTTTGGCCCTACCTTGGTAAAATAAAACCACACTATCACGAAAACCTGTGTAAAAAAAAAGGGGGGATTCAGAATTTAGGTAATGAGATACACTTTCAACAAAGATAGGAACATCAAATAAGTTTTTGATGAGCACCCTGCAACAAAGTATAACATAACCAGCAGGGAATGACAATTCTAACAGAGACAAAGGGTGCATTTGAGCGCTCTCCTGAAGCATACTGGTATACTATACTGTGCCCACATGTGCTCCTAACGTGTATCGTACCATACCACGCAAAAATATTGTGCCAGTGAGCTTCAAAAAGCAAAGTGGTCCAAACGCGTACCATACCAGAAGTTGACATGAGAAGAAGGTACACATTACACACTATGTCATAATAAAAGGGTAGATTCTCTTCACTAGGGACACACTGTATGTAGAATATGCGCGTAAGGTAAATGACTCCATTTATACAAAATGTGTGACCCTCTCACTCAAGTCCAAAAATAAAGCACTTGAATCTTTAATCTAGTGCAGTACGGTACAATTTCATTTGCTTTGGAGTGTTCAAATGCAGCAAATGAGACAGAGACTTACCATCTATAGATGGTTCATCCCTCTCCTCCATCTTGGTGTCATTCTTTTCTTGTTTGGAATCCGTTGACATCTTGTGTGCTTGCAGCCGTTTATTCTCTTATTCAGGCTGTTGATTCTTGGTTTGTGTGCCTGATGAAAAAAATAAAAAAATAGACTGCATAAAATATGATGTTATCATATCGTGTACTGGAATAAGGGAATTGTATGCCATTTGCATTAGTATAGTTATTAGAAAAGTAAAGGCAGACAATTATCTTATAGTTTCATAGAATTTCAAAGCTAATCATTGAAGAAATGTAGATAATTTCATCTAAAAAATATGCCAATGGTGGGTTTGTTTTCACTTCAGCTGCCACTAAATACCCAAATGGCCTACACGAGAATTGGCAGTTACTTATAATAGTTGAAGTGAAAGTGACCCCACATTTCAGAAGATGACTTCAAATGATGTTTACAATGTACTTCATGGTAAATTCACAAAAATGGGACACAAGCCCATTGAGGACAGACTGATTTTGCTACAACATGCATTTCACATCTATAGATCATGACTCGTTCTAAACGGGTTAAGTAAGAGAGGAATTCTGTGCTATCAGAAAGTTCAATTTTTTCACAAAATAGTGATGATTGGTCACACTGTGTATGCCATTATATTTAGCGAGTCTATTTTTTTTTTGTAAATCGGGACTTTCCAACAATTTTCCGAGTGGTCAAATTCGCGATTGTGGAGTACACCACTGAACGGAGAAATGTGTGTGTGCACGTCACATTCCTCTTAGGATCAGAATTAACACTTTCGTGTGTTTTTAAATTTGCGCATAGCACCCGACTCAAAATTTGCAAAAAATAAAAACCTCACATAATATACGATGTATAGTCAACGCTGCATGCTGGCACTGGTCCGACCATTCCTGAACAGTAAAAATCACTGTCGGACCAGTAACTTTTTCAGGAATTGACCAGTAAAAATGGGAAAAAAATGGGTACCTATTGGCTCCACAGATATGTCAGACCAGAAAAAAAAAAAATGGGTTAGTGTGCAGTCCTTGTAGAGTGATTGATCAAATATTGTTGCCTCAATAATTGATTTAAGTACTGTTTTTCATATACAGACGAATTTGAATTCCTGTATGGTCACACTAAACTCATCTAATAAGCATAAAATAACTGTGAACAATTGCTGTATTTTGTGAAAACATTTTTTTTAACCTTACCTATCATTCTACGGCTGATTTTAATGGGTATTACTAGTTCTTGAATCGGGCAATGACTTTTGATAAAAACAACAGTATTAGTGGCACTCATAAAGTGGTACTTGTAGCAGAATGTATGATAATTGCAATGTATTTATTGCTAATTTGCGGTTGCGTCTTAATCACACTTAAACCCAGTGTAAACTACAACAATGCTTATAAAGCAAATTTTTACTGTCTTTTTAACTCTTATGACATACGTACACAAAAAATACTGCAACTTACACTGTATATGAGTAACTATACTTCAAAAGAATACTTACACAATGCTGTAAACTTACCATCAATCATTGGGTCATACCTGTATGCCTGAAAATGGGCCAAACTGGATAGTTCATGATGAATTCATATCACAAACTCTGCAAAGGATAGGGGTCTGAGCCTCAGCTTACATGTACACTGAGAGATTTAGTCATTTTTACTCACAAAGCTGACTAAAAAACATGTGGGGGAAAAAAAAAAAAAGGAATATGGTGTAACTCTGATGCAATAATTTCTCAGTACCGGTACAAAAAAAAAAAAAAAAAAGGATAATGAAATCCACCTTCGGAAATATGCAGCCAAAAAAAAAAAAGAAAAAAAAAAAACCTCTCACATTGTTTGCAACTAGAGAAGAGTATTGTAACCTGAGCTGAACTTATAGATCCACACCACCTAACCTAACATATACATACACAAGATGTAAAAACAGGCTGGTACATGTTCAGCTATCTTGAATATGGGTGTATAGACAACTTCTTACAATTATGGGTTCAAAGTCAATTTGGGCAAGCTGTTTACTCCTCCTGTGTACGTAGTGTGCCTTATTCAGACATGTTGCATGACTTGTGTGTAACATCTACTCATGTAGGTGTCCGTTGTTACTTGTGAGTGTAAGACTATAGAGCTACATATTCAGGGTACTCATTTGAAAAGTGCAAGCAAAAATCTCTCCTTGCCCTGCCCCCTCCTTGAAATACCTGCAAAGAAAAAAAAAATGTAACACACAACAGTTTTGTCATCCCACTATAGATATTGTAATTGCTATTTTTGTTGGTTAGTGTTTTCATAAATCCACTTTACTTCTAATATCTATGCTCTGTTACCACAAATGTAGGTGCTGCCTGCTCTTGTGAGTTGCCGGTTGGCTTAGTTAAACTAATCTAAATTAGTAATGTTATACGTTATCAGATTTTGTATTCATCTTTTTAAAAAGTGCTTGCTGTCTGTACACAACATGATCTTTAATAATCATCGTTATAGTAATTTAAATGTAATTTAGCGAGTACAACACTAGACTAGTTTCTTACTGTTTACAGAGATACAGAGACGTGTGCAGTCAAATTTTCATGGCATTGTCATTGATGGCCGCACTTAATATATGAACGTCAACGCAACGGTGGCCGGAAGCCAGCACAAATCATATGCGATGGACTACAGCAACGTCACAAAATACGCCCTGTTGGTGCTGGTTGCTTTGTATGGATCTAGCTTTGTTTCGAATACCGTGGTAGTTCACACAGTACGCCATTCGCGCCACACTATACGTGTTTCATTATAAGTAGGGCCTACATCATGTAATAGTTCACTACTGTCTAGGAAAATAAAGTGACGGTGCATATATATCAGTGAGAATCAGACACCTATAATAACAGCTGGTCAAATCATGACTCAACATTTCCCATAATCAAGTGATGAATGACTCCTTACCCATAATGATCAATGTTTCAAGGCGTAAAAAAAGTCACAGTTCAACCCTGGCTTGCCGTAGGGAAGATCCCCTTTTGCAACGTTCGCGTCTCTCAGAAGCAAGCTGTGTTTTTGCATGCTACGTCACAACACAACCATAGTCAGGGGATTCCCCGATGCGATCATTCGCTAGCTGGCACGCATGGAGAGTATCCAACCAGGGATATGGTGGAAAGAGATATATTATCCCACCTGCAGCGACTTGGAGTCATTTTCTTCAAGATCGCTGTATCTCATTGAGCATCTTCCCTGTTAGCGGAATGAGATATTTTAGGTAAACAATTCGCCAAGTTATGTTTCTCTCTTGTGGATAACACGACAATTTTCTCGCAAGGCGAACTACTACCGCCATGTGGATTATGGAATTGAACAAGGGGTGCGGGCAAGCCAGGACACCCTGCGCACGAAATGTGACAAGCTTCCGTTGTGACTCGCGTACAAAGGAGTGAAGGTAAGCCTCTCTCTTCCGCTTCTTCGTTTTTCGGAGAAGTAATGGTAAGACAAACTCGATTACCTTCCGGACTTTTCGGTATCCTGTCAAATTTTGATAAGGCAATGTGATACAACAGTGGCGATGATGCAATTGCCCTCTAAGAAATCATTGAACATGAAATATTTGAAAAGTATTACTTAAGATGAGCGATACGCAGTGACTTTGCAATATTGTCTAATTTCCGGTTGAGAAAAAGGAAAGGAAAACAAAATCGAAAAGAATTTACTAATGCCTTCCGTTATATTATTTTATGGGCTAATGAAAAGTATGGAATTATAAAAGAAAACTCGCACGAATTACCAACATCAGAATGGGTTCGTGGGACACCGAGTTATACCTGTCGTGGGAAAACATTGATGTATGATAGGCCTACCATACTGGGATGGTTCTAAGATGATTTGCGATTCAATAATAAAGACCTTCACATACGTTCAGATTGATTCTACAAAAATGCTGAATAAGAAATGCATTATCAATGAATTAATGCCCTTCTAAGAAATGTACCCGGATTTATAATCATGCGTGATTCATGTTATGGCATGCAGTCTAATGGAACGTACACGTATATAGAAAAGCTATACACATTATTGTAGGGTCTAATCCGGGAGACATTATTCGGTTTTAAATTGTAACTTATATGTCGGCCATGAGTGGAGGTTTCAAAATGATTATGACGAAACGATGATACAATGGGTTATGCAACGAGTCAGGTGCAATGATGCTGATATATAATAGGTCGGTATGAATTAGCTATTGTTAGGCGTACTGAAGACACCCCCTGTCATGCCTAAGAGAAACAATAATATTAAAAAACAACAACACCCAAACCGAACAGGTCATAACCGTTTTCCATTTTGTTTTGTTTTGTTTTTGTTTTTTGACGGTATTTATAGTCTGTAATCAGTGTAAACTTTTAAAAATGTAACCACTGTCGACTATATTATAATATAGGCTATTGCAACGTCGTTATCTCAATCACTTCCAGTCACGGATATCGCGAAAACATATTATTTGTTTCTTAATCACAATCAACATGTCCTTCACTGTATTTCAGAGTAATTTTACACCACTTTCATAATAATAATGAATACTTTGTTAGTTTCCTTTTAAAAGTTCGAGGAAGACATGATTATGGCAAGCGATGCCGTGTTGAACTTTTTTCTGGTTATAGACTATAATAGTAGGTCTTACAATGAAAAGATCATCGATTAAAGTGTTGAATAAGCGCAAGAGTATACGTCTTTCGTGAATACGTTTATCAATAAAAATCATAAAGGCGGTCCACATTGTGCAATTTAAATCCATTTGAATGACACTGCACCATGTCGTATGACATACCCTACACTGATTTAAATCCAAGCTGTATCATTAAATACTATTTACTTAAAGTTCAGTCTGTATTCCCTGAATTTCAAATAATTATTGTAAGATTATACATGTATATGCCTTGATCTGTAAATGTATGTTACTTGATATAAATTGTGTAGACATTTCGTGTAAATCATATAGCACCATGCTCTTTTGAAACCGGATAACAGTTCGCTGCATCTTTCTAATCTGTCCTGAACGGAATCGAATCTTCATTTTGGTGGTATGCTAAGTTACACAACAGTGAGAAGCTTGGACTTCATGACAAAATAAATGCGTGTCTATCCGTTAGCCCATCGCTTCCTCTTATCAACTCTGAACACAACACGTTGCCATTGGTAGTTTATAGTATAGAGCTATATAGTGTATATACAACACATGGTGGTATACATTGTATCAATATATAAAAGTTTATACCTCACCTTTGTGTTTTTCCTTCGGAACTGCTTCATCTAGTATGGTTCAGGACTAGTTGAGAGGATTAGATGTTTTTGTGGCAGCATGCTCGCAAACAACAATAACAAACACCTAATTTCCGCATTTTTGCGTGTTCAAGACACTCCTATTGCAAACTTGTTTCAAAGGGACAGACTTAAGGCTAAGAGATATGAAATGGTAGCACAGACTTGCACGGAATATACTGAGCGATCAATGAGCCAGTGAGTTAAGTTAATAACGACAGTTTCGCATGTTCAGAAACCATGCTTGTGGACTTTGCCAAACCAAGAAATAGCTTCCTTATCCAAAGGGCGTTGAAGGGAGGGAGAGAAACGGGATGCGTAGAGGGGATTTCCAATGACTTATCGTTGATGTTTTTATAGTCTTGACTGAAGTTTTCTTTACTTACGCTGGTATAAAAATCTTATCTTGTATCGATCTTGTGTATCCATGCAGTTCAAAACTGACTTACCTTCAGGAAATGTGGAAGTGTGTTTCAAAAGAACTCTGCACTTGCGAGAACTGTTCTGCGTGTATATTATCTCGTCATGAAATATTGATCCATGATCAATCACCAACCCCTTAATTCGTGGTGACTAGTTTTGGCTGACGCGGCACCAAAATGTTCTGAGATTCAAATGGAACACTCTCTTCGACAATGTACAGGTACTCCGTTTGGTGACGACCATTGATATATCATGTTCCTTATCACTGCGTTTGGTAACCGCGGATGATAATAAAGTTCCTGAATGACAATATGAGGGAACTTTGAAAGAAAAAAAAAGGTATTCCGGGAAAGACGGAACTTCGATTTGCAAAATTTTCTGTGAAGGGGTCGCCGTGTCGCTCCCCAAAAGTGACGTCATTCAGTTTGACCGCGATACCGGAACCAGCCGAATTTCTTCACCTTGTTTTGCTTGTCTTGCTATTCAAATGTACATATCCCTCACGTAGAAAAACATGAAAATGAGAAAGGGATTCACTAGGTACCATATTCCATCATGGGCGCTAAGCATATCGATATAAATATGATTATATATATTTGTCTCTCTTTATATAATATTGTGCTTAAAAACAGATCTTGTATTAACGTTTCATAATGTCCCAACAAAGATAAGAAAGCAAAGGAATTGTACAGTTTTTATACGCGTTTTCGTTATTGGTAGTGATATTGGTTAATGTACTATTTCTAAATTAGACAAAAACACAAGATAATGAACCTCGTTATCACATGTACTATGGGAACCTGCAGTCATCCTGTACAGTGTCTATTTTTCTGAAACAACATAAAATTTTTACAAATTCTCAGTTTGGTTTTCGTGAGAAGCACAGTACCAGTCATGCTCTCTTAAGTTTTGTTGAAAGAGTGGCTCATGCAATTGATGACCACTCTCATTTGATTAGCATTTTCTTGGACTTCTCCAAGGCCTTCGATACAATTATGCTATTTTGCTTTACAAGTTATCACATTATGAAATACGCGGGAAGGCCTTGGAGTGGTTCAAGAGTTATTCATTCAATAGAAGACAGTTTGTCACAATTAAAAATGATAACTCATTGATCAGATAAGTTAAAAGTGGGGTTCCTCAGGGAAGTCTGTTAGGGCCATTGTTATTCATTATTTATATCAATGATTTTTGTCAAATATCTGAAGCTCTTTCTTTTTATTCATTTTGCTGATGATACTAATGTATATATTTCTAGTTCACAGCGATATTGATGTCCTTGTACAAAAAGTTAATAGCGAATTGAAGAAAGCAACAAATTGGGTTAGAGCTAATAAGCTCTCGCTGAATGTTCAGAAAACAAAATACATTGTACATGTATATGCTTTTTAGTAATACTGTTGGCACTTTAAGTACTGACATAGTTTTGGATGACACTCCTTTGGAAAGAGTTTCACATTTTAAATTCCTTGGTGTTATTGTAGATGAGAAACCTTCTTGGAAATTGCATATCGATTATATTTGTGATATAATTTCACGTAATATAGGCGTTATTAATAGACTAAAATTGTGTTTACCTAAAAAATTATTACTTGTGTTAATACTCTTCATTGATATTGCCTTACCTTAATTATGGAGTTTTAGTCTGGGGCAACACGCACCAGAATTTGTTGGATAGAGTGTTTCTTTTACAAAAGAAAGCTGTTCGTGTTATTTGTTATTCTCCCACACGTTCTCATACAGATGCACTGTTTGCCTCTAATAAGTTGTTAGAATTTAGAGATTTGTGTTTATTTAATTTAGGGCAATTTATGTTACATGACATTGTATAACAATAACTCTCTTCCTGATGTTTTCCATTCCATGTTCCTAAAAAACCAGTCGTTCCATGAATATCCATCTCGACGCTCTAATGAATATCATTTACCTCTTTTTCGTTCGATTTTAGCCAAGAACACATTTGTCTATACTGGCCCAAGTTATTGGAATTCCATGCATCCCGATATTAAAAATGCCCCCTCTATATATTCATTCAAAAGGAAATTGAAAGTTTTTTTTTATTGAAATCTTATAATTCTACTGAACAGAATTAATCAGCTATTATAACTCCTTTTCTAAGAACCTATACGTTTTCACGTATTGATTGCTAAGTATACTTTAGCTCCTGTATATCATACTCATATAATGCTACGATATTTCTCCGATTATTATGTCTATTACCCTGTTCTTTCTCGCGTCACTTTTTTCCCCACTCTCTCGACATACTTCTTACGAGATCGCTCTCTGTGGAACGTTTTTGTCTGTTTTGTTCTTTTCTATCATTTTAGCTTTGCCTCATTTTGTCTCTCCGTTGTACTGTTACTCCTACTCCAGTCTCGTGTCATGTTTATATTTGTATGTATATCTGCATGTTTTTGTTGATCTCTCTTTCTAGTGGGCTTCCAGACTTTTTCTTTGCTCTCAACTGATGTTTTTCCTCTGAGGGGCCCACATTCTATAAAACTTTGTCTTTTTAGTGGGTCCCTCCATTTTTCGAATTTTGCATATTGTTTAGTTACTTCTAATCACTTGAGTTTTATGATAGTGTATAATTATTGTAAGGTGGTACAATTATTGTACATTCTTTTCATGTTACATAGTTTACGCACCTTATTTTCTGTTACCAAAAAAGTGATGTTTATGTTTTTGTCGAAAAATGAAATAAAACACTGAATTGAATTGAATTGAATTGAATTGACTTGAATAAAAAGTGTTTTTTTTTTTTAGATATTCCTACCATTAATGGCATGTTATTCCAATACACTTCACGAGGGATTTGCGTATAGTGTTTGAAAAAAAAAGAAGAATTAGGAAATGGAGATGGACAAGGAGACGAAGAGGATTTTTTTCGCGGGGGGGGGGGGAAAGGGGTTAGTCTGGTAATTTTTGTATATATGTGACGTCTAAAAAAATCATACGTCTAAAAAAAAAATCCCATATTCAAGTAATGTGCAGTTTAATGTTTCCAGGTTAGCATGCCTGTACAATGACGAAGCATTAAACTGCACATTACTTGAATATGAGACCGTTCGGAAGCAAATAATTTTCACACAACAACAGATATATAATGTACTCTTAAATGAATCCCACAAGAATTGGAACACTCATCCCCCAGCATTCCCACTGATTCCCACTGATCGAATACTAGCCATCCCCTTTAAGAGCTTGTGATAATTTTCTTCGTTCACTTTTGCATTTGTTTGATGACTAACTGCTTTGTTGTTGCTGTTTTGTATATGTTTTGCTTTGTTTTGATTTGGTTGTTGATGTTGTTTTGGAGGGGGTGGGCATGTGTTACTCGTAATTACTAGCCTGGTTTTGTCGGACCTCTGACGGGTTTTCTGAACCAGCGACGCCCCACGACACGCCTTGACAACAAACCAGAAATATCGGATACAGTAAGTAGTGTGGGGAAAAAATAAACAAACAAACAGACAGACAAATAGACGAGCATGGCCACAGCTGATGTCGCGGATAGTGCTTTGGTAATAACATCACTAACATCAAAATCAAAGGTCAGATGAGCAGAAGAATGATTTGATGGTATACTGTTCTGATGAAAAGTCTCATCGAGGAGGGCGCTAGTGCAGTTTCGTCTTCATGCAAACATCTAAAGTTCCGCCGGCCCAAACAGCATGTGCTCAACCTCAATTCAAAGATAGCCTACTAAACACTAATAATTTCTAAAACCTACCGAAACTCAAACACGCCTGATATTTGTGACGTCACTGGAATGTTCTCGGCAAGCCAAAACAGACCATTTATAGTGTTATAATGCACAGACTCAAAGGTGTAACTGTTTTCCTGGGTGAGCGTTGTGTTGATATTTAGCCAGGTTAAATGCCATACCAATGCAAAGTGATTCTTACACTTTCCAAGTCATTTGAATAATTTCCTTTAAAAACATCAACAGTAACGACAATCTATCAAATAAAAGGTAAATTTCCATGTCTCTCATGCACTTGCCCGCCCGAACACTTTGGCCAAAGTCATGATCAGCGCTCCCTATGCCGTGCTATTGTTCGGGTTATGCATTCAGCCGCTGCGGCATTGCCGCGACGGATGGCGTGCTGATCGTGGACATTTCTTTTACCATCTTATAGGCGGGCTTTTCAAACTCGAAAATGCGATGGCCCATGCATTCTAAAAACTTAAATATGCATGCCTTTCGAGTGATGTTTTCTAATCTGGGCACTGGTACATTAGCGTTCTGTGCCACTTTTTCTTTAGAAGAATATCACAATAAGCCTGATTCGGGGTAATTTAACCTCTTCTTCAGTAGCAATGAATGCACTTATGAATTTTGTTTTTAGTTATGGCAAAATAGTCTGCTGCTGTTTGATTGGTCCATTCTATACAGTACGTCAGCAAAAACTTTGCCGAATTTTCCCGAATTCATCCGAAGTGTTTTCACTACGGCAGATATCGTATGAATCTTCTCTTTGCTCTTGTTGCATTCCCCGTTGTATATAGAATGAACAAAAGTTTTACATTTTTGTCATTTGCAAGATTCTAGCCTAAAACAGCACATTTATGCAGAGTTGTAATTTTCTTAGAATTTCTTAAACAATTTCTTAAACCTACACAACATATTTTCCAACATGTCAACTTTTAGATTACATCGAATATCGGAAAGTAGTCGGGTTTCCGCAGCGATACTAGACGTTGTCGCCCATTGACACTGCGATCGCTCTGGGTTGATATACAGAGAAACATTAACAGTAAGCTTTCTTTTTTTTTATAGAAAAACCAAAAGTCAACTATCAAGGAGGATTGAGTGAAAACAGTAATATCATAGAATTTATAGTAGAACAAAATAATATCAGTGAAAGTTTGAGGAAAATGAGACAATCGATTCAAAAGATTTTTTTTTTTAAGTTTCGGTGCTTTCATTGCTGGACAAGAAGACTACTACAGTAACCTCAGGACGTCGTTATGGACAACAAAGAAAATATGAGGAGAATTAAAAAAAAATCTTATTTTCAAGAAGTACACATTCCATCAACTTATTACTGACACTAAGGGTAATATCACGCGCTTTCTGAAAGAGGTAAGTCAAGAGTTCTTTCGTTATGCAATGAAAGTGAAAATAATAATGTTGATTTTTCTTTTTATTGTCTTTATATCGTGGTCCAAATGGCATCATGAAGTTAGGTGGTATACTTATTCAGCGATAACAGCATAGAAACTGTAAAAAAAAAATGCATAAGTTATGAGTCGATTGCCCGATTTTCCCAAAATTTTCATCACTGATGTGTTTGCTTATAATCGCCAATATTTGGCTTTAGTTTCTTAACACATGCACAAGCGTACCAAACGCGGTCGTATGTTATCGTAAGTGTGTTTGTTTGTTTGTTTGTTTGTTTGTTTTCATCGTTCATCTGTACAAGATGGCGAGATAGCCCATATTCAGCTGCACATGCTGGTCTTCCATGGGATCCCATTGTATTGTGTAAAAGTATTTGGGACGGACCACTTCACCGGGTTCTGCACCTGCTCTGTCTTTGCGATAGATGAAAGAAGCGGGATCTTTTACATGCCTGGATTTTGACTCTCTCACACACGGGGCGTCCATTGTATCATTTAGCTACACCGTTGTAGCTCCTCGATTGTATGCCCTATCCGAGGGACAAAGTAACATTGCTCAGCAATACTCACTTAATAGGATTTGAACCCTCGCCCAAACCTGAGCCATTCAAGGCAGATATTACGTATATTGACTGAGCCACCTCAGGGCCCTGAGCTACGACATTGAAACCCTCAATCATCCCACAAGGTGATTTTGTACACTTTGGAAACATTTTGTGCAATTTTGACCCAGTTTGGTCAGGTAGAACTCGAGATATCTGTTTGGATACAAAGTTTGCTCTAAAAAGCAAAATTGTACAATGTGTAGGTCTATATCGGAAAACTTATACATTGTATCTATAAGTTCGAAACACCGATCGATTTGATAGTCAGAATAACATTCATGCACGTCCTGTGTCTCACCGTTGTGTTATGTTATTACTGTATTCAGAAAAATGTTCAGTCTATTTTCTTAGTTGGTGATATCAACACCCGTGGCTTCCACTGACAAAAGCTCAACAGGGGTGGCACTATCATCTACGTCTCGTGACGGCAACATGCTGTTAACCTCCCGCTCTAACTTCGGTGAACACTGCGCGGGTTCTCGTTTATTGAAGTCAAAACCACAACCAATTTCTAACAGTGCTTTGAAAGTTTGCACCGAAAATTTGAATTGCAATGATAGTGTTAACACTGGCGAAGCACAAAATGCTCTTCAGGAGCGACCACATGAACTAATCAAAAGTAAAATTAATAATTTGATGAATGGTTCAATTCCTCCGCTCAGAAAGAGGGGTCTAAAATTTGCCCATTTGAATATTCGTAGTTTGATTTCTAAAATTGATGAACTTAGATTACTTCTGAGACATACATCACTTGATGTCATTGGTTTGAATGAGACATTTTGTGATTCCATGATTGATGATTCTGAATTGCATATCGATGATTATGTCCTATTACGTAGAGACCGTACAAGACATGGTGGCGGTGTGGCTGATTTTCCAAAAGATTCAACTATAAAATAAGAGACGATTTGAATTCATCTACTTTAGAATGCCTTTGGTTTGAATTGCATTATCCAAATAAGCCTTCCATCCTTGTAGGGGAATTTTACAGACCTCCGAATTCTCACGTCGATTTCTTTGACGAATTAGACAGGACTTTGGACTCTGCTCTCTCGGAACATATGAGTTGTATTATATTAGGTGATTTCAATTGTAATTACATGCCACACCAATATGATGTGAATGCCGAAAAAGTTATGTTTTATTTCCACAACTTGCACAACTGGTTAAAAAAAGAATGAACAATGCAGGACAACATGTCAATCATTATGTAATACAGAGTGTGGAGGAAGAAGCAAAGGCCGTTGACCTGTCAAGGCTTCTCCCTAGTAAACAGTAACAATAATGACACAATACAAAACAAAAGAACAAAACAAATCAAAACAAATCAAAACAAGACAAAACGAAAACCATATATATATATATATATATATATATATATATATATATATATATATTAACATAAAGGGAATTATTACAGGAAGGCATTATTGCACGTATATGATTTTACAACATATTCTTTATAATTTCTCTTGAATGCAGATATAGAGACACACTGCTTAATATTATTTGGGAGACTGTTCCACATCTTAGGGCCAATATACTTGTGGATCGTGAGAACTGCACCACAACGGCCATTGACGGCATAGCAACTTCAATGCGCAAAGTTGATTGGTCATTGACTATGTCCAGCGGCATGATCCCATCTCCTTACTCTCACCATCAGCAACAGATTAGACAGTAACAAGGTTTCGCTGTTAAACTTTCGCAGCAGTCTTGCATTCACGTTACGTAGCACATTATTTTTTTTTTCCGGGGGGAGGGGGAGGGGTAGGGATGGGTTGTATAGCGTTGTTTTGTAGCGGTCATAATGTGCTTAATCGGGACAACGGTAGCAGGCATGTCTACAGTGACATAATGACAATACATAGGTCCTATACTTACTATGCTAGATTCCAAATTGGTTTTTCATCTTGATAGTATGGATGGCGTTCATCCAGTTCAGGGCCTCGGTGATTCGGTCGGTGGTAACACACGTTACAAGTGACAGTCTTCTGTGGCTATCAAAGTCAATCCTGTGAACAGTTCTAAACAACGTTCATTTATTCTTTACTAATTTTCACGTACACACCATCATGGAGCCCACCTGGTTACGTTTCACCTCCCTGTACCTTCAAAGTGCAATAATGTCGTTGGCGCCGTTAGGCAATCAATATAATATTTTGTAATGTGGGCCTACATTCTGTGGGAATTCCCACTCGCGCAATCGCAGAATGTACAATAGGGCCCACACCTTCGGGTTTTGGTTGTTGTTGTTGTTGTTGTTGTTGTTGTTGTTGTTGTTGTTGTTGTTGTTGTTGTTTCTTTGCAAAAATACGTGACCAATCACAACTCGAAAATGTAAAATTTGTGTTATTGTTTGAAGCACGTCACTGATGCATAGACAACAGCCAGACCAGTACTACCATCGTCATGCACAAAGTTGCCACAATTTGAATAAGTATTCGTCCCAGTATGATTTGAACACTTGTAACATTTTAGTAATTCTTTTTGTCTTTTATGATTACTATCATTTAATTTCTTAATATCAATTTCCATCTCATGTAGGCCCTACTTGTTTGAAAATCAATTTTGCCACCTTTATCGTTTCCCAAATATTATCAGTTATTTTGCATTATTTCTTATTGCTATCAATTGTTATTGTTACTTTATTGTCATGCCATGGGCTGGCCGATCCATTCTGTGTTTTGTTTTACAGCCTTTAAGGCCCTGTCGCACCTTTCCGGGCAAGTCTTGCGTGCGACTTGCGAAGAACAATTTTTACTACCCGGAGGTCCCGCAGATGACCCGCAGATGACATTACCTAGCACGTATCTCACCCGTAGTTACCAGGGGTTGCTCACGCAAGTCTCATTCACCCAAGGTTACTAAATAAGTAACTTTCAGAGGCCCTGTCTCGCCTTTCCGGGCAAGCTAGGCGGGCTTGTTGCGCCCATGTGGGGATTTTCCAGCATGCAGGACAATTTTTGCAGGCGGACAAGGATTTGGGCAAGTTTCGCATGCGTCTTACCTGCTGGACCCATGCTACTTACGTTCTACTTCCGTGTGACCTGCGTGTCAGGCGCATGGGAGGCGAGTGAGGGCTGACAACTCGGTGAAGGAATCCTTCTGAAGGAATGGCAGAAGTCCCACAGAATGTCATTATCTTGGCCGCATACGGGAACTCCGAAGTACCCGCGTTACAGCTGCGAAGTACCTGCGTGGGGGTTGCCTGCAAGGTGCTGCCGCTAAGGGCCTCTTACTGGTCATGCTCAAAACTTGGCTGCGGATCAATCGGACTTGCGTGCGCACCTCCGGGCAACAATGGGCGAGATACGCGCTAGGTACTGTCAGGTGCGGACCAACTGCTGGGAGGTTCGGGTAGCAAAAAAAAAAATTTCCCCGCAAGTCAACCTGCAAGGCTTTCCCAGACACGATGTGACAAGGCCTTGAGCATGCTCAAAAACTCGTTCCGGGTGAGTCGCGGGGGGTTGCCTGCAGAGGTGCACGCAAAACACCAGTAGGAGGCCCTTGGCGGCAGCACCTCGCAGGTAACTCCCACCAAGGTACTTCGCGTAGCTGAAAATGGATCGGTTTCAAAGCTCTCAGGCAGGTCACACGGAATACACGCAAGTAGCAGGTAGATAGCACGCGTATAGTAGTAAGACGCAAGTACGGAACTCGCCAACATCCTTGTCCACCCGCAGAAAATTCTCCTGCGTGCTGGAAAAATCCCTACTCGCAACAAATCCGCGTAGCTTACCCGGATACGCTACCCGGAAAGGTGTGACAGGGCCTTTAAAAATCGTATATTAGGTGTAGTATAGTCTCTTCTCCATGATCACCCTGTGCATACATTTGTTTTGATGTGAAGCATCATTACCGGTTCTATTCGTACTGACATGCATACTAACAGCATTTAAACGAAATGTTTAGTTACGTAACCCAAAACTTATTAGGGATCGTATAGTTTTGGTTGAGACCTAATTTCAGGTTTCTAACATTTTTCGGTGAGATAATGAGAAATCTCTTATGAAATATGAAAGAGCATGTAATTTCATGAGGAATTCAACCTTTATTTGATGAAAATTGTTTTTGAAATGGCTGAGATACATGTATCCAAAACAGAGCTATTCTAATAAAGTGTGGGACCCACATTTTATTACGATCACTTTGTTTTACTTTGTTTTTGGATGTTTCAGTCAATTCAAACCCGATTTTCCTCAAATAAACTTTTAGTCCTCTTAAAATGGTATGCTCTGCACTATTTCACAAGTGTTTTATTGGTATCTTGCAAAAACTGAAAAGTCCAATTCTCATATCCACCAATACTCATCCCTTTAATCAATACATGTATACGAAAGTAAGCAAAACTTATAACACTGAACCAGGGAGGTGGAACAAACTTCTTCCACCTCCCTGACTGAACATAACGTGATAGCATAAGTGAGTGTTACAACTGTCATGAGGCACAGCTGCTGACGCTCTCATCTTTGCAAATCAGGGAGCTTTAGGCTGCGTTCATGCGAAACTAGAATTGCGTTTCTAAACACGTTTAGTCGCTAAACGTGTTTAGTTGCGTTGCGTTCATGCGATTTTTCCATTTAAATGCGTTTCAAAACGCCGATCTGAAACGCGGAAAAAGGGGCGTTTTGAATCATGATTCTGCCAGAATCACGATCGCAGAAACCGCATGAACGCAACCGTGATTTCAATCATGATTCTATGACGTCATTGTGCGCTGTGCGCATGCGTGTCTCATGGGGTATCCCACAGCTTCTTGTTCTGTTCGCGCGCTTGTATACGTCTTATGAATCGTGTGTTTCGGTACCATACTTGCACTTGTTTGTTTACATCAATGCCAGTACCTAGCTGTTTAATATAATAATACATGTAATTACTCTCCGATTGAGTTGATAATAGTAATGGCTGCAGCGCTGTGTCTACCAAGGGAAACAATTGGAGAGACGAAGAATTAAGATTATTCCTCGATCTGTGGGCAGAGCCTGAATGCCACAGCTTATTGGAAAGTATTCACCGAAATAAAAACGTAAAGGCCTATAATAAACTGACTGATCAGTTGGCATAAGGAGGTCTGGCTCGAGTTGCAGAGACAAGGTCAAACTGCGCAGTGCGATGCGCAGTGGCAAAGGATGAGCAGAGCCAGAATCAGCGTTGCGAAAGCCCGCATGAACGCTCTGCCGCTGAGACCGTGATTTGAAACGCCGTTTTGAATCATGATTCATGTTTGTGATTCTGGCTACGAAATTCGCATGAACGCGGCCTTAGATAGCGCGACGCGGACGTTCAGACGACGACTGCATTGACCGTTCTCCGCTCTACCTGCGTCGTGTTGCAAAGTAGCTTTAGATTACGCGAAGACGCAGCCTAGACAAAGTAAAATGGCGCCCCATACGATCAGTGCATCTCTCTGCGTCGTGAATTTGAGCAGACGCTACAATGGCCCAGAACCGACAGTGAAAACTCAGACGACGCGAGATCTATTTTGGTAAGCAATGTTGCGCATGTGCAGACCATTATTTTCTTTTTTCTCCCTCTGAACGTCCGCGTCGCAAAAATCTACAGCTCCCTGTTGCCCAATGCACGTGACCTGCTTCGCGTCTGTGATGTCAGCGGCAGGTGGACGAATGCGACGTCCATCAACGTCTGATTATTTCCCCTCGTGATCGATGTTGGCAAACCCGAGAATGGATGCCATGGGCATGACGAGGCGACCAATTCTCATCCCATGCAATTTCTGAGGATGGAACTTTCGGTTTCAACATTCGTGGGCTTATTCTAAGCATGGACCTACACATGTAGGTCCATATTCTAAGTATGCTCTAAGCCCACGTTGGGATGCAGCTACTGTTCGATCACACAACAACCTGTATTGGAGAGGGGTTTCATTATGTTCCAAGTGTTCCATGTTCCATTGAGGTATCTGGTCTTAGGGTGCCTCTGTCATTCATGACCAATACACAACAATATGATATGTATTAGAGACGCATGTTTTGGAATATTGTATATGTATTGTTTATTTTGAGAGAGAATAAGCGTTCACACACGTCCAAAGGCTGAGGTTTAAATTCACTGCATGGATCTTCGTGTGATGCGGATGGTGAGACCTATTAATATCGGTTATACACAGTCACAGAGTTGCCTGCCCTGGCAGACCATCCCAGGGGGTTGCAGAAAGGATAGTGATTAATTATTGTAATATTAGAACACGTTCACATCACACACACACACACACACACACACACACACACACACACACACACACACATACACACACATACACATACACGGTCATACAAACGCACACGTACACTTCTATTGTTCCAATGAAGCTAACATTCCTAGTTCGCTATTGGAAAGTTGCCTATAGTAGATGTCACTCAACTCCATGCATGGGGATAATGGTCACAACGTGCCCCCGTTTCATCGTAATCGTGAAAATTTCTCCTCTTTACACCATTTCAGAGGACAAGAATCTTCTTTAAACTCTGCACCAACACCAGTAAAATATGGCTTCATATCTAACTACAAATAATTCATATTCATTATTTTGTGTAGACGAAGAATTCAGTTATCAAAGTGCTGATATATTACTCTTTGGAAGGAAAACTAGAAACATTTCATGACGGTGTAATCACCGCGCGCATCATTCTTTTTTTTTCTGAATCGTGTACAAACTGGAGAAGAATTTCAATTTGCAAGGATTTTTCCAGGTTTGAGGGTCATAATGCGCTGTTACCATGGTATCAAACGTTCCGCTACTCTTATAAATTTGTCCTGCACAACTTTTCATCAAGTTGAAAAAGTTTACCAAAGTTCATGTGAATTGCGTAAAGACTTGAGAAGTTACATCTACAAGGGGTTTTTTTTTCCCCTAATTGGGAGCCATACAAGTCATGCACTGTAACCATCGCAATGCACTTCAGTCAAACTTGAACAATTTTGTCTTGCACCGGGGTCTTGCACAACTGTAATCACAATCATTATGTCCCAAGTTTCCACTCAAATGCTCAAAACAGAGAAAGAGGATCCCCAAATTTTGCATGATTTGTATAAGAACGATGTTGCCATGGCAACACGTTTCTTGCCAATCACCAAAAATGTGTCTTGCACAGCGACATACTATATACATGGATTTGATGGTCTCATGTGCCGAACTTCAACTGAATTGCTTTAAAACTGTGTGCGTGCATAGTTCGATCCACATTTTGGTCTGATTATTATGAAAATTTTGCCGTTACCATGCTAAAACATTACTCGAAACTAACGGGTTGTGTCTGGCACATCACTTGTAATAGCGGTCACATACCGGTATACGTGCCAAATTTCAGGTTAATTGCTTCACCCTATAAAGCCCGGGGGGAGGGGGCACATTGTGCCCCCTACCAGATTTTCATTTGCCACTCCTTAGCCCTTTATACGATTTCAACCAAATTTGGTGACTTTTCCTAAAATCTTATTGCGAACATTTTGATGTATAAGTTAGCTATATTTGATGTTGCTGATTGCCATGGCAACCATAAACTGACAACCATGTCAGTCAAATTTTGCATTTTTTTCTGTTCCCATTTCATTTAACAGCATTACAGTGTATGAAATGGGTGTTTCTTGGCTGAAATTTGTTGAAGGAGCAAAACTTGAAGTAATTATGGTTGTGGAAAGTTTTTCTTATTATTTCCTTTGTTTTTATGTGACAAAGGTATAAAACAATAGATATAATAGAGATAATTGGAAACAATAATATATTCTAAAGGTTGCCCTTCTATTTTGTGTTATATTTATTCCTTCACCCAAGTTATGCCTCTAATATCATTAGTTTAGTTATCATCAATTTGCAATCTCAAAATTCCACTATTATGCAAATATGAAATGTCACAACTGCATGTACCCATCCCAAACATTTCATCTCGGGTCTCATAATGTAGGCCTACTTCTTTATGTTGATATGAATAGCGCCCCCTTGTGGTGACCTTGAGAAATTTCAACTATAACAAATAATAAGATTCCACTTGCTCATCATTTGTGGCAAATATGAAGATGATTGGTCTATAATAAGACATGTATAATGGGGATAAAGAAATTAGACGGAAAAATCATGTTTTTGGCATATTTCTTATGTATTTCTTTATATTTTGTTAAACAGCGCCCTCCATGGGTGACCTTGACAAAATTCAAATGTACGGTCATGTAGAGTATGAGTTACTCTACCCATGTGCCAAATATGACGATGATACATCAAATAATAAAAAAAGTTATATAGGAGGCCAATGTGCCCCCCCCCCCCCCCCCCCCTTGGGCCTGCGAGGGGTCAGAATAGCTTGGGCTTAATAGGGTTAAAAACTAAAGGAGTAGTTCGATCCACAAGATTTCGCAAAGGACCGACCAACCGACCGGACACCCAACCTCAGAGTAGGCCTACACACAATAGCCGCGGTCCAGCGAAATCTTATCGATCTTTTGTCGTCCGTCCGCAATTTTTTTTAAGACGGCACAGATTGGGGCATGGCGCGTGTTAAACCTATGGGAAAAACGTTGGGTTAGGGTTTTTGGTTATGGTTATGGTTAGGGTTAGGGTTAGGGTTGGGGTTAGGGTTAGGGTTAGGGTTAGGGTTAGGGTTTGATGGTTAGGGTTAGGATTAGGATTAGGGTTAGGTTTAGGGATAGGGTCCCCGATAGATTTTTAGTTTCCCCAATCTGTGCCGTCTAAAAAAAACACGCCGTCCGTCCACACCAACAGCTTGGATCAGTCTAGTGCGCGTGCGCAAGAAAGACGAGAGAGTACGCCATCTGATGGCTAGTGATTGTGACGTAACAATGAACACCTGTCCATCACAAAGGCCGCGCCCTTCGGAGGCACCTCTGAGTACTTGTCATGTGACAAACTTTGCAAAGTTTCAGTTAATCGTGTTCATGATTGGCATGACTGGCAAGGGTCCGGGAAATATTCCTAGTTTGAGTGGGAAGTTTCGCGAGAAGTTCCTCGAAAAGTTACGCGGGATGTTTGCGGTCATACTGGCAAAACTTCGAGATCTTAAAGATCGCGATCTTAAACTTCGTGATCTTTTGCCAGTGTGCTGTTACCATGACATCCTACTCTTCAGGACTTCTGAAAAATTGTCCAGCACAACTTTTCATCGAGTTTTCAACGTGTGCCAATTTCCTTGTAAATCGCTGGAAAATCTGGAGAAGTTCGATCGGCAAGCCCTTTGAAACATGATTTTGAGGACCATAATGCACTGTTACCAAGGCAATATACTAGATATCCGCGATAAGAGTCTTGCACAAATTTCATTCGAGGTCAACACGTGTGTCAATTTTTTTTTAAACACTTGAAACCTGGAGAAGTAGTTCGAGCAGGAAGCTTTTCATTTGATTTTAAGGGTCATAATGCACTGTTCAGACAGCAAGGCACTTTCCATTATTCTGTTAATGTGTCTTGCACATTTTTCACGTTGAGCTCGACGTTATCACTGGTTACGCAAAATTTTGTTTGACTTGCTCAAAAACGGAACGAGTACGTCTATCCGCAAGCCTTCTACCTGGTTT
Source organism: Diadema antillarum (assembly GCF_040938485.1). Classification (NCBI taxonomy): domain Eukaryota; kingdom Metazoa; phylum Echinodermata; class Echinoidea; order Diadematoida; family Diadematidae; genus Diadema; species Diadema antillarum. The sequence goes on from NW_027271292.1 coordinate 2,903,810, forward strand.
TGAGGGCCATTTATGTAGGCTTATATATTATATATACTATTCAGTGACAACAAACTTTCCGCTAGTGTTGAAAAAAGGTGTTTTGAACAAGTGCCAAATTTGGCTTGAATTGCTTAAAATCTGGAGAGGTGGTTTGATGTGCAAGCCTTTTACCAGATTTGGAGGACATAATGTGCTGTGGTTATGGCAACGCACTTTCTGCTCTTGATGAGAAATGTTTCTTGCACTTTTACTTTAAGGTCAATATTATGTGTACCGTTTTGTTGTAATTGCTTTAAAACTTCAGAAGATCCAAAAGCCTTTTACATGATGCGTATTATAGGGCCACAATGCGCTGTGAATATAACTATGGCAACGCACTCTTCAATACTGTTGAAAATATGTCTTGCACACCTTTACAGTGCAGTCTGTAAGCCCAACATGTGTGCAAAATGCTGTTTAGATTGGTCAAAAACTGGAGATCGATCCACAAGGATTTTACCGGATTCTCAGGGCCACAACGCGCAGTTACTATGACAACGCACTTTCCGCTCCTGTTGAAAATAAATGTATTGCACGACTTAGCATTAAGCTACACAAACAGTGTGCCAAATTTCGTTTGAAGCTTTAAAGAACTGGAGTAGTTTAAGAGTAGTTCGACCAATGAATTTTTGTATGATTGATATAAAATAGTGGCCATGGCAACACGTTTGTTGACATCCATAAAAGGTATGCTGCACTACATAGCATGATATTACAGCGATCGATCGTTATGTCCCAAATTCCAACTCGAATGCTCTAAAGAGAGTAGTTTGATTTTTTAAAAATAGCTTGCATGATTTCTGTACGAATGTTGTTACCATGGCAACACATTTCTTGACACTCACAAGAAAGATGTCGTGCACAACTACATGTACATATTACATTAATCACGTGTCAAATTTCAACAGAATTGCCTTAAAACTGCGTGCATGTAGTTCGATCCATATATTTTCGTCCGATTCTTAAGACAAATTTGCCATTACCATGGCAACGTATTACTAGTAACTAACGAAAAAGGTGTCTCACATATCTACTAATAATGGCGGTCACATGTGCCAAATTTCGGGTTAATTGAGTAAAAAATCTGAAGGAGCATTTCGCTCCACAAGACTTTGCCAAAGACCGACCGCCCGACCGGCCGCCCGACCGGCCACCCGACCTCAGCAGGGGTATAAAAAAATTATAACGAAATAACTGTGGAAATGGAAACAGATAGTGCTCTGACTTAACTTCATCTGCGGTGCTGTGACATTCTATGTGGAGCCCCTCTATGGATTAATAATGATCTTGTTATTATTGATTTTCTCGCATGTCCGTTCATATGATGAAGAATATTACTTAGGTGCAATAATGTATAACTATTTCACTCTTCTTTTTTGGGCCAAATTTTCTTGTAATGAGTTCTGTTACCAACAAAGAAGAAACGTCTTAAACCTGACCACAAGGAAATGAATAAAACACAACAAGAGAAGGAACATAAAATCATGATAGAACTACATCCAATATTCTTACCTCTAAAGCTGTGTCAGAGGCAACGACATTGTCAGTCATCAGAATCAAGCTTGCGTTGGATTATCTCAGTCATGTTGACATCAATTTTGATTATGCTTCAAATCAGCTGAATCATCATTGCCAAGTTATTGCAACATCGCAATGAGTATAATATTATGCCAAGGAACTATAGGTCCTACATGTATTCTTATTCATTTCATTTCAACAAATGGAAACCTATATAAATTTGTGTACGGGCCAATGAATAATGTTCGTGTGGCAATGACGTCATCAACTCACCAAATGATAAAAGACATGATTGTAATTACGTCCAGTATTATTGTGTTGCTAAAGACATATGGAACTTCGAAATTCAATTCTTTTCTCTAAATTTCTACATTCGTCGATTCTATTGAAATAAAACTTAAATCATTTCATTTTGTTTGAGCTTATTCTGCTTACAGAATATAAAAATCGGTTCAATTTAGAAATACAGTAACCAGCAAAGGCTCCACAAACTTGATAAGATGGATTAAAATGGATCCTGTTGCAGTTGCGCCTCTACGTTGTATATCTCGTTTCCCCTTGCGCAATCCGTACCTCTTGGAGGACAAAGTCTGTGAAATGTTCGTGTCACAGAACGCTATAAATGCAATTGTGCATTACTACAAAGTATAGTAAATTATGTTGTCATTCTTGTCTAATCAGTCACCCTGTATATGCTGAATTCATAAGTACCCATAACATGAGAAGAAGTTTTGATATTCCTATTTCATTAATTACATATAGATATTCGTAAAATATATGAAATACGTATAGGTACAGATAAAAGACGACACAAACAATAATTCGAAAAGTTCTGCAGACATGAAATACGAATAATGAAGAAACAAAGATGATTTCATCGTTTATTTCATCTGTAAATGCATAATAGACAACATATAGTTAGATAATAATCCCACACGATTAGCGTAATGTGTGACTTGCACAGAATACAATGATAATGGTGCGGGCGACTTACCACGTGGTTTCATGATATACTGTACAGCGAAGTATAAAGGTCCTACGAGTGTATACTATAGTGGAGTAGCATGTGCTAACGTCTCATACCTATGAAGAGATACACTTATGTGGAAATGTACTCTTGCTATGCTTACTCACTGACATTCCATATTCCATACTTTGCCTTGTCATTGCGACAATACAAACATTGTTAATATCACTGGTGTAGAGCGTGTCAATGGAACGTTATCAACTCTATTATTATATTGTCTTGTATAGTTTGGGAAATTCCAAGTTGAGGTTATAGAGATTGCACATTTCGTATTTTAGACCGGGATTGTAGACACAATCAATCTCAACCCACGTGTTGTGGGATTGTCATATGGGATGTCATTACTATCAGACTGAATAGTGTACTAAGAGAGGAGTCTTTCAGTAACATTACAATCACGTATCTAAGTCTCTTGCTTATATCTTTCTCGATCGAAACGTGTAGGGCAAACGTTGCAATAGGAGTGCTGTCTAATTTGTTTTGTGTTTCCATTTGAATGTTAATGGGGTACTGAAGAACGCTCTACAAGCGCATGGAAAAATGAGACCATCACCTACACAGAATTATTATGACGATGTGGACGAATTACGCATTATTATGATATGACATGAATTGTTTCGTATAAAATAATCAATCACAGGCGTGTATGGAACACCCACGTCAGGGTGTTGAGTCAGCGATTCGGACGGAACAGCCTATCCAGTAACAAACGGGTAAAATTCCTCTCTTTTCACACGTGGTTATGCATAATAGTTAAATATCCAATATCCAAAATCACTGTTGAATTGCTCTGTTTTCCTTAATTGGGTTTGTATTAGGTCAGGTGGACTTTTAATTTCATTACGTCTTATTTCGTTCTTCAATTCGCAATTTTAGAATGATGTAAGTATACAATTCGTAATGCAAGGTTGCGTCAGCTGTCAAGGTGCAGTACTAAGAAAATAAGTATGGCAGTGCGCTGAATGCCGAGAGACGGTTGTGTATTGACGAGTTCTGTCTAGCAGGCCTCTGAGCGAAGCGGTGCGAGCCAACATTGCTTACTGTCTGCGACGACCAGTGCTTATCATTGCGACACGTTCCGCCTGGCGTTGCTTGGGGGATTCCCCCAACGATCATATTATCCCCTTGCGCGTCTCCCTGCGTGAGAGGTAATTGGGCTCCTCCAGGGAACATGACGAAGGGGCGAGGCGTTGGAGGAATGGCTCGAATGATAGCCGGGTCTTCTTCGGCAATGAGCGGTCTACCTGATGATGGCTCGACGATGTACAATCTCTGTTCGCCGATCGTAATTGGTTTGACACCCGGTCCACTCGGAGGCTGCCAACATTTCATGTTCTGAGAGGTGTGCTTATCCTGGTTCTGTTTTTCCGCTTCGTTCTGTTGCTGACATTGTGCCTGCTGATGACGCTGCTGCTGGAGAATTTGTGCGGCGGTCGCCTTTCCGCGGTTATAGCTCTGAGTGTGCGAGTAGGGATGTACCGACTGGTTTTCCTTGGAATTATTTTTATAGTTGGGATTTCGAGCCGCATTATGAACCTTTTGTGAAGATGAGGTGGGGTTATCCTGATGTACATTTCTTGTGGGCGGTGCACGCTGAACAACACTGGCATAAGACCCTCGCGGCATCGCAAAATACCGCTGGTGCTGCTGATAGTGGCAATACGGGTTATTCTGACGGCGGTTCTGCGTGTAATTCCAGGATGTATTTTGCGGAGGTCCTGGTGGCCGCATATTGGCATCGAATCGCTTTGAGTCATTCCTCGTGATCCCCCTACCCAGTCCGGAGGCAAAATGAGATGGAAACTTTGGACAGTTATTTGGGTAGGCAGACCGTCCAAAGGGCGCGCCCTGCTGGCCATAGCCCCTCTGATATCCGTGAGAAGCGCCGAGATATCGTGTGTTCCTTCCCGGAGGAGTCTGTCCGCGGGGCTGTCCGGGCATGGTTTCATGATGATCTCGGTCGGTCCAGAGCTTCCGGGACTTATTGACCGGTCTTCGCGGCACATCATCGACATCGACATCCCAGATGCTGACAATTTTATCATTTGATGTCGTAGAGGCTATTTTGCTGTCACTCTCTGTCGCAGCTTTAGTAGGCGAGCGACCTTCATCGGCATTGTCACTTGATACAGACTCAACCTCCTCTTCGCCCAGGTCAATGAACTTTTGCCCACTATCATTTTTGTTCGTTGCCGCGGGCTCGTGCTCCGAATCGCTATCCTCGGAATCACTGTTCGACGTGCGGCGGCGACTAATGCAGCTACTACTCTTTCTCTTCCGTTTGGTCTGCTTATTACTGGTGCTGCTGGTGCAGCTGCTGCTACTGGAGTCGCTGAAGTTGGAGACGGATGAGCAGCTCTCCACGAAAGAGATGGCGTCGTTGCTGTCGTACTCCGAGAGATGCACGGACCCTTCGTCATTCGTTATCTCCCCGTCGTCACTAGCCTCTGAAGAGCATTCGTCGCTGTCACTCAATGCGTTGCATTCCTTGCCCACGTCGTCACAATTACTCAGGGGAATTGTGGCTGCAGTTTTCACCAGTGATTCCCCGGAATCACTCGGCTGAGACGCTGGTAGCGCGATGGCAGCAACATCTTCAGGCAGTGATGCGCTAATGGGTTTGAATAGAGCGGAAAGCCCAGCACTCCCGTCGCTTGTGCAGCCGCTGGATTGAGACGCAATGCTCGTTGACACGCTGGCGTTCATTCCTTCCTCCATGACAAGGACAGTCTAAGTACCCTCTGATGTGATGGAAGCAAGGATCAGGGAGGCGAAGCTGTCATGAAATGAAATGAAGTGTACAGGAATTGAGAAAGACATAGAAATTTGATTACAGAACGTAGTGACGCCCCACAAAATAACATCATAGAAATTTTTTGAGAACCCTAGCAGAACTTGACCACCGTATTGTCAGCTGAATGTGGAACTAGTCATTTGCAGCCAAGTATTGTTATTGACAAAATAGTATAGACGCCACGCAATATGCAGACCACAAAGAGGATTACTTCGATCGATGGACTTCACATAGTTTTAGTGGCCGAGATCGTAGCATTGTGTGCTTTGCCTGCAGAAATCATTGCAAATTTCCGAAGTTCAGTACAACGTTCCCATTGAATGTACATGTACTACAGCTGTATGTAGATACGTGTCTATGCCATTACTGTCATTCGTCATCGACTCATCGGCATCTACTGGAGAGAGTGGTGATGGTCACGCTCAAACTGTCATTTTGTCGCTGATTTGTAGAGATGATTATTCTGCCATCAGCGTCAAATGCTAAAGTCCGTTCAAGCTGGTTTCGTCTGGGATTTTATTGGCAAAGAAGGTGGCGAGTGAAAATTTTGAACAAACAGTGTGAAGAAGTTTCGATCCCTTTAAACGGTCAACATAATAGACAGGTGTAGGCCTATAATGTACTTCGAAGGATCCCCGAGAGAAAATACAAAAAGGAAAAGTGTCTCTGCGTGGAAACTAGATTCTATTAAGAAAATGAGCGATGCCTCAACGACGGCTTAGCAGATAAGCTACACATTCCACAAAATAATGTCGGTATATAACCTACACGTGCTCGTGATTGCCATAAAAAGATGAGACGCAAGTTCGGAGGAAAGAAGATGGAAAAAATATGAGCGAAGGTTTATCTCCTCGACGCATTAAAACAAACATACAAACAAACAAACAAAACAAAACAAAACAAAAACGAGACCAGACAAGAAGTTTGCATGGATATATCAAAATATCAGGTGAGCAATGAAATAAGACTCTAAATGCATTAAAGAATGAAAAAAAAAATGTGACGTTCTTCGAACCAGCCATTCACTCATCAACAGGTCATAAATTCAAACTCTTCACCAAACGCTCAAGAATAGAACTGCGAAGCACTCAGCTAGAGAGTAGTTGCCGATTGGAACAGATTGCCTCCATAGTGTTGTTGAAGCTTCCTCGATTAATAATATCCAAGATTTATTGGATAGACATTGGCGCGGGCAGAAATTCAAAACTACATGCTCCTCAACGCACATAAAGCAACAGAGTTGAAGATTTACAGTTGTATGTTATGTTGAGACCGGAATACTACAGGACCAGTCCTCTACTTCCGTATCAGATGTAATGTGATTGTGATGAATGATCCCCAACGAATATTCGAACCGTCGTCAGGTACAAACACTCGAGTTTTACATGAAACAATATCAAACCACGGGATTAATCGGTTTAAGTTGGTAAGATTGTTTATAAGTTGGTTTGTCATACAAGGGACACTTATTTGAAAGTTAGAATCGACTGTTTGAAGTAAAGTAGTCGACACTTTATATTCTGGAGGTCGCTATAGACAAATCCGGAAAAAGGCAAACAAACAAATTCAAAGAACAGTTGTCCTATATACTTACTCACTCCACTTCCAGCAATAGTTGAAATTTCGGGCTTGTTCGGCTTCTCACAACCAGCTTCTGATATTGTCCACAGACTTTCTAAGTTAATTCCGCAGTGAAGTTAGTTGATCATGGGAGCAGGATAATGTAAACAATTTCAAGGCATGTCGTCGCCTTGGTTATGCAAACACGCTGGAATGCGCCCTCTGCGCGCTATGGCAGCAACAAGCGTTCAGATGTGAGCGCGTGCGCACATTGACCGGATATTTTGTAACAATCATAACACGCGTCTGGTTTCTTTATTACGTATTTGGGGAAATGCCCCAAAGCGTACCTCTTGTCAGTCCATTATGAGAGACTTTTCGCTCATAAGACACGCTTATGAGAGACTTCTTGAAAGTAATTTTACTTCACTTCAAAAGTCTCTCATAGCTATATATGAGCGACTTTGACCGATCTGAGATTTATGTGAAGACTTTTATGTGATGACTTCATGAAACGGACCCCAGCAGGCAATTTTGTCAGTCTCTGGCAATTCCAGTAAAATCTTTGGTTTTGACTGGCTGAGAAGCTCCGGTCACTCATCGTTACTATGGTAATTTACCAGAGATTGACAACTTGTCAGGGCTGACAACTATCATGAAACGGTGCCCAGGTACTCGGTATCTGTCATTTTGGTCAAGGAGGTCCCGTCTCCTTAACCCGTGTGATGGCAGCAAGCTGCAGCGACTCAGAGATAGAAGACACTCTCGCATTAGCCGATTAGTCGACTGCTCATCACATGACATTTACAGAGAACGTATCATATCACGCACACCATTGAGGGAGCAAATGCAGCCGAGCTTTGGATACCGTAGTACACGCTGACGTCACCAACCAATTACACATTACTCCAATATAGGCTCTTTATCAAACTCGCAGCTCACCATTCGCTTCTCACTCAGAAATGTCCGTTGATATATTATTCAGGCCTTGAAGAAAAAGGTGTAAGTCTTTATTCTCACCACACAAGATTATTTCAAAGTTGGTAAAAGATGTTATCATACGTTCTATCTCGTCTCACATTGAATGACCTTGAAAAAAATCTTGCAAAGTCACACTTGTGACCATTTGCTTTTGTATACCTGGGCCCCGTTGCTAGAAACTTTGCGTTTAAACGCAACTTGCAACTGATTGTCACTGGCCAATCAAAATCATTGTTGCATGCATGTCTTCTTAATAGGGCAGACCCTGAGCCAATCAAAATGGTTGTTTCAAAATTAGCAATTATTTGCAATTGATTGCAACTTTCTTGCAACGGGGCCCAGTTTATCTAAAAGATAACATATGTTTTGGATATCACATCACTCACTGCTAGCAATGTTTTAACAAATGTTTCTTCCAATACTATTTAATGCAACATTGTCAATATTATGTGAAGGAAAGATAAACATGATTATTACCTTTGTCATCAGCGAACCTTCTGATCACACTGAATTGTCTCTGTGCTCTCATTCAATGCAGGTCTATCCTTCATTCAATGCGGCACATGCAAGTGCCCGTGTCTTTTTTTCTTAGACCCCGTTTACAGTGCGGGGCTGGGCCGAGCCGCGGCCGAGCCCAGCCTCAATTGCGAGGCCGGAGCCCCGCAATTTTGTCCGTTTACACTGCCGGGCTCGGCCGCGCTTTTGATTCAAACCTTTCAATATGTTGTCGTAGTGGCGCTCTGCTTTTAAACAAATGCAATTTGGTATTGTCTGGTTTTCAGACCCTTTGCCAAATGAATTCCGTGGCGACGAAGTCGCCGTTCGGGCAAAGGCCTTTGCCGAAGGGAAAAAAAAAAAATCCTTTACAGGACAAAATCACCTTAAACTATACTAGTTTTCAACGTTGAGGGGGTTAATATCCTCAACAGCGAAATAGTACAGGCAGAGGGTTTGGAAGCCAGACTAAAATTGGCCGCGCATTAAACTTTGACCCATTTTACGTTTACACTGAGAAAAGGCCGAGACCACCTCCAGAGCTAGGCCAAATGCGAGGCCAATTTTGGTCTCGCATTTGGCCTTTTGCGCGTTTACACCGTGAAGCGGGGCTGGGCCGAGCCGCGGCCGAGCCGCGGCCGAGCCGCGGCCGAGCCGCGGCCGAGCCTCGCACTGTATAAACGGGGTCTTGGCTCATAATAGTTACATCCTTTTACAAGTCATGTACTATACGAGAGAAACATGGTCGAATTCCATTTCTAAAGACTCATAATATTCTTTGTCGACTGTCAATAGTTTTCTTCATTCATGATGATGCAATTGTTATACTAGTAGCTCCTTAGAGCAGAGATTTTGCTAACATGGCTTTGACCTATCTCGATGATTGGAGGTAAGGGCGTGGGTTAGATGAGAAAATCGGATATTTAATGATGACTTTAAAGGAGACCTCCGGATGATTTTCAGGCTTTTACATTTGAACAACTATAAATCAGTTAAACTGAGTACAGAGTTTCAGAATTTATAGTGATTGGGATGAGGAATGAGAATGTTTTCAAAATTTATAACAAATTGCAATGAACAAGGATAATGACATGGTACCCTCGCCATAAGAATGCATGAGCTGGGGCTCAAGGAATTAGCAGAACAAAAGAAAAAGGCATGAATAGATTCTTCACAGGTGAACTTGTTTAGCAAGTGGTATTGTAATGGAATTGCACAGCTACATTTCTGAAATATATGAGGCTCTGATGTTATCAACACTGTTCAGTGTGATTTGTTTAAGATTTTCAATTTATTGGTTTCTCTGCTCGAGGACCACAACAATATCACGAATCTGTACATAGAGCTGTTGATTTATGTACTGCATGATGTGAAATTATGAAAATAGTCCGGAATGTCCCTTTAAAGTCCCACCATGAACAAAGCCAGTAACATCGAATTCAACCCATGTTCCACTTGCATGGTGTTGAAACTATTAAGCTGCCATTTGGAACAATGCTAGCCCATTGATAGCGTTTTGCTTTGGAACTTCAGATCTCCTTGTACTAACAAAAGTTTGAACCTCGGTAAAGCCCGAGCAACTTTACAGCATACACGCCATGTTGCTGTCGTCTTTTTTAACTCCGTAGTGAGGAGTTTCACCTCGCCACTATTGTACATGTATAATCATAATAAATTCAAGTTAAGTTACTGAAAGCAAAGTCATCGATTGTGTCCGTAACACAACTCTGTCTCCTGGATTTTCATATACATTAGTTACCTCTTGAGCGTGATTCTAGAATCTTCCGAGTCGCTTCGTGAGTTTAGCTTGTCATGATTTTCGAGAGGCAATTTGCACGTACATTGTACTATTCCGGTACACCAAATTTGGAGTTTATGTTTCTATCTCATTTCCACAATGATTGACCCCAAACTTGCTTTATTCGCCGTATAAATGCCTGTCAGGATCGGGATTTAGGACAAGATAAACACTGTATAGGTCTACCGGACGTGATCGAGCATCATGCAGGATGTAACATGGCGTTCTCAGAAGCAGCATCATGTGGGACCAGTTTACCAACCCAACAGGTGCATTATGTTTTAAGGTATTCTTTCTGTGACCACACACACGTACACACACACACACACACACAGACACACACACATACACACACACACACACACACACACACACAAAAGGGGAACTTCTCCATATAACTTGCTACTCACTCGCGTAACCACCCCCACCCCCTTCCCCCCCCCCCCAAAAAAAAAAGCGTCGAAAAGGGTGCGATTTCGGGTTTTCCCTGAAAATGGGATTTTTTTTTTTCTAGCGATATTACAGGAGTCCGATTTCACAAAAAGGGGTGTTGGATTCGAACCCATGGACTGATTGCTAGACAAGTGTCATATCAACTATAGGCAAACGAGCTTTCACCATTAGGGATCACAACCATCACGCCCTGTTGAGGCTGATGGTATATGTTTTGCAGGTAAGATGCCATTCACTGTTCATTTCTCAGACGATGCGCTAGTGGATAACTACATGTATAGTGCATAACACATTATTGTCTGAGTGACCCCTCCCACCCCCTGCTTGCATATTGCGTATCTCTGAAAAGAACAAAAAGAATTAAACAAAAAGGGACTGATCACTGCAATAGTAAACTTATGGATATGGGTACTTATTTCATCTTGACCGGTGATCTTTTTCGTAAGAGGCATACTTGCTGATATACGGTATAGTAGTATGTACAATATACACTCACCTTTAAATCTCGTGAATAAGCTGTCCATGTCCTGAAACATTGTCCAATTCACATCCATTACGTTCAGCATATAATGTGTAATGTTAGAAGTTATGATATATCCCAATGCGATTAGCTACTAATTAAGACACAAGGCTCTATTTTATTAGTCAGTTAACTCTAGGCCTATTCGGTTTGCGTGTTGTTTTTTTTTAATTATTATTTTCAGGTTAATATCTATTTTAGGCATAATGGGGGGGGGGGGCTTGAGTACGCCTAACAATAATAAGATATATGGATGACGTAGCAAAAACATGACCCATTGATTTTTTCCCATTATTTTGGAAGCCCCTAAGTAATGGTATATTACCCATGCACTGTATAATATTCGCATATTATACAAAGTATCCAGTATTGGTTGAAAATAGAATCCGGTACCGTGACTTTTTTAGTGCAAGCAGATGAACACAATTACCCTTTGCCATGTTCAAGAGAGAGGGACAAACCCAGTGTGACAGGTACTTTTGTGATAGATTCCGACGATGATATAAACTCCTAAAAAAAAAATTGAAAAAAATCTGCAAGTCCAATTTGACGTATCATATTTCCCTCAAAACTATATTATTTCATTCAAATGTGACATCAGAAAACGTGATTACTTATCTTTATACGTCAAATTGGACTTGCTGAACTTTTTGAGGAGTTTAGTTCTACGAGCTGTTTAGATGTTTCCAGCACAATGTGCGCGGATTTGAAGACACAGAAGCTTTCCACTGCGCTCACCGTAAAGGCATTCAGCGTTGACATTATGACAAGCCTCATTTCAGTGTTAGTGCGTCACGTTGCAATAAAAGAGAACGTGATTTACAACTTGAATTCATCATTATTTTGAAGAAGTCAAATAATGACCACTTTCTCTCTCTCTCCCCCTCTCGCTCTCTATATCGATCATATTCTGCCAACCTCTGCTCCCAACATGCCTACAGTGATAAGACAGTGATATCTCACTATTAGGACGTATGATCTCCATCACAAATTTGCAAATACAGACCAAGTTTGCATAGTACTGCTATGATTTACATGTTGATAATTTTATCATAATATGCTCATCTTGTCTTTTATATACAATGAAGACTGATGGTGTGCTATAAAATGCAAATCATTATAGACTGGACCTTTTTCGATAATGATAGTACCCGTGATCCTCTATAAACGCATATAGTGATCCCTTCCTTCAAAGGAACGTGCATTAAGTTGACCTGAAGTTGACACAGCCAATAATCAACTGCCTGGGGGTTCATTAAGCGACATTTTTTGTTTGCTTCTCATTAAGAAGTAAGGAGAAAGGTACATGTTATCAGGTCGCAGTAACAATCATTATTTTCGTGCGGTAAACAGCTTCACTGTGCATGTTTCCCTTTCGTAGGGGCTAATCCTGCAAATATGCAAACTCGTAAAAGCGAATTATTTCTTAATCTGAGGCTTGTCTAATCGTTTATTGCTCACAAGCCATTTAACTTGATGCGTGCTTTTTGGTTTCCGCCTTTCTACGCACTCTATTCATTCAGAGATTTATCTGGACTAAATGCAGTACGATGATAAGTGTGTTTATAAGCGTCCTTTCTCATGATGCTGTGTAAATTTGAACTTGAAAAAGTACTTCCGAAATGCGGTTCGTTGAGCGTATACACATTGTGTGAGGCAAGTTTCCATTACCGCTCTGCTGCCCGTGTGGTGGTTATGATTGATAGGTACATGGTATACATTATGAACTAGATAAAACTACACAGTGCAACGAGGGAGGTTGGAACAAAGAAAGAAACCTATGACGAATCACTATGCAATATTACACGCCATATCTTGTTCGTCCACGGTTAATAGGATACACTTTTCACAATATCTTTCTCATGTCTGTTATTTTTCATTATTCGCAAATTACTTTTAGTCATTACTTTTAGTAATTTTATCGTGCATAGTTTATGTTGACCACATGTGATTGATGCCTTGATACACTGTAGTTAAATCGCATTTGAAACTCTTCTTTTTGGTTAATGTTGGCGAGACCCATCTGTCGTTCTTATCCCCAGCATACGAAAGGTTTGAATTCCTAGCAAAACGATAATTATCTTGTCTAATTTTTCCGGCAAAGTTCCAGCAAAGTTCTCGGTACCGTACTAATTTCCATCAACACGTTTGGTTAAGTCAATATCTGCAATGGAGTCAAATACTTGTCGTAAATTCTGATAATTTTACTGAAATAAACCATCACGCTCTATCGGCAATAAAGGAGAGCTAAGTAAAAGAAAGAGAAAATTACTGATGGATGTGAATGGCTAGATTAGTGGCATGATAGGAAAAACGATGGAAAGGATAGGAAAATGTCATCTGTCACAATTGAGGGAAAGTAAAGAAACGCTGAGCAAGGTGAAACACAATTCAGATCTGTGAACAAAATAAAAATCACAAAGAAAAATTAACTTTTTGTTTACATAACCTTAACATATTGCCGTGAGGATAAAAGAATGAACATTGTGCATTCTGTAGCGATTAACGCTAGTTAAACACTCTGCGAAACATCAAGGGTTTTATTAAGCATCTCTTGGCTAATTTTGCTTTATTATTATGAAAAGTAAATGCTGGCGATAAAATATATGCAAAATTCTAATTAAATATGCAAATTTATGTACTAAATCTTCAGTTACGTGCCAAAGTTGTTTTTTATGTGATTATCTAATAAAAAATAGAAGAAAAAAAGTAAAATAGGATATAGAGCTCCATATCAGAAGAGGCGCATGGAAGCTCTGAGCTTGTAAAGCTGCCAATTAAACCTGTCTGAAACCCTCCAAAACATCATTCTCAAACTCAGCTGAGGAACTCGGGGATTCAAAAGGAGTGGTCTAACACATTACACTTTGCTGCACTGTATCATTATTGTCGTTTCGTTACGACTAATTATCGTGTACTTAGGATGTCACAAAGGCAGCAATTCAATGTTAATTAGCTAGACTGGATATGCAGGACTTGTCGTGCGGACCGAGTCCCTTGTGTTCGCGACTCGAGACCGTTGCTCCATTTAGCGCCCCTCACTTCAATGGTTTTCGTCATGAATATGTAGATACCAGCACAATGCGCGCGCATGTGGAACCAAGGCAAGATGAAAAGGCTGTCTGATTGGGGTTCAAATGCACTGGGTTGTCTGGGAGGGTCCCGTCTGGTGTATTTAAGATGTCTGGCAAACTTTCAACTTCTGTCATTTCCAAATCGAAACTAACCGCGACAACATCATTTCAAAATATACTTGAATACTTGTGACATATCATTTATAATTTCACTGCTACCGCAATATCATATGTTATATGCGGAAGTTATCACTTTTATCATCAGAATTCGCTTTATCTGGATTACCTCTCATCGTTAGACGACCCCGGAAGACATCCACGTTCTGCATTCCAGTCAGGTGACACATCAGCCGAAGCATCAGAAGCTCCAGAGGAACACTCATCAACCGGGAATATCTACTGCCATCGCCAACACTTTCGGAAGGAGATACTTTCTTGGATAATACCAGCGGAATCGACCATGGAATCGCTTCCAGTTTCCATCCTTCGAGGAGCACTCATTGTCTGCTTCATCTCTTCGGCGCATTGCTTCTTCGCACCGTTCTTGCACCTCCCACCGAGGTCGTGGGATGACGACCACCACGGGTCCGCATCGAGAGCGCGGAGGAACGTCATCACACCCAGCGCCTTAGTTCACTCCAGCTACCATGAGCTCGCCGTTGACCAGCACCACAACTCGTCGTCGATGTTCATGATGGAGCTGTTCGAGTCGCTGCACACGGGCCATAACCTACTAGATCCTTCCCCTGCCGAGTGCCGCGCCATCCAGAGTGCCGATACCGTCCGGAGTTTCCAAGGAAGCATCAAAGGTAAGATTTTATCACTGCTATTGTTGTTGTAATTGTTAATGTTATTGTTATCATTATTATTATTATTATCATCATTGTCATTATCGTTACCATTATCGTTATTATTACTGTATCATTATCAATATTGTTATTAATATTATTGTCATTATTACTATCATGATGATAATGATGAATTTTCCTTCATCTCCGCCCGTATTGAAAATGATTTAAAAGATTCGGTTGGAATAAAAAAAAAATGTATTGTATATGTCCGTTCGTCGCGCATCAACATGCTACCTGCCGGAATGTCTCTGCAATGTGTGTTTGTGTCGTATAAAACTGGTAAGATTGGATAATGGAAATAGGGAAAAGTCAGTCTTGCCGTAAGATGTTTGCAGTACGATCAGACAATGCACTTGTTTATTTTCATCGCTGAATATGTGGGGTTTGATTCATCATACGTGTTTAGTGTCGTATAGAGATCTATGGCAACAATATGTGTGCTTACATCCCTTGCCTTTGACTTTCATATCCCTTTCGCCAGTATGCGATTACATCAAACGATTATCATCACATGGTTGTATAGTTCTTCATATAACCCGACTTTTCCGTCTTCGTTAAAGGGGTCCTGTAAGTTCGACTAGCTATTGCATGTATGTATGTGTGTGTTGGGGGCACAGTGGGAGGGAGAGACCACGATGAGAATTTGTTTGTTTACCGTATTCGAAAGCCATAAATTACTTCAAAGATATCAGAAATTTCGGCAATGTCACATATTGACGTTAATTTGTCAGTTAGATGTGTCGCGCTCTTAACTTGTCATTGCATCATGTGCGTGAAACTCGAGGCGAATTTCTCTTGCTACGCTGTGTTAGAAGTACACGGACTGTAAAGTTTGTTTCCATCTCTCGAAAGTAGGTTTCCCGCAACACCTGGTCGAAGCCCCCACATTCTTCTCTAAATTGTGTTCTAATTAACTAGTCTGAGCTATTCCGTTACCAGATAATCCTTCAAGCTAAAAAGGACCATTCAGCTAGAAACCATTAACCCATTCGTGCCTTTCTTTTGTGCTTGGTGCGAAGAGAGAAAAACCGACCGAAGCGCTTTCCCTTCGGCGTTCGCTTCACGACGCACTGTTATAACTTTCGGTCGCCCATCGTGGCAAGGTCTGGACATTGTATTTCTGTCAGCGGCTTCGGAAACCACAGCGCGTCTTTTGTTGTTCCTCTTTTCATGGATGAGACGGGTAGGGTTAAATGAATAGGGGTCTGAATGGGGGTGTAGCAGCAAGAACGCTTTCAACACACACTTCACGTATTGATGCTTTGATCTCGGCACTGGCTGGCGTGATAATAATTCTGTCTGGTCTGAAATGCTGAATTCATTGTTAATTTGTGCAATCAATTTGTTCACAAGGACAACGTCTGAGCTTTGTCTTATAGTTTAAATGACAAATGATGCATTTACATACACACATGAAGATATTATATTTGTCAGTGAATTTCTTCAGCCCAACCTAACCACTGAATGTTTCTTCTTCTCATTCCAGGTGTAAACTCAACGGTCAAGAACGTTACGAGGTGGATGACGTCATTTCCTACTTTCGACCAGCCGGCAGATGAAGCTATATACCTCGCCGAGCTTCGTGTCCAACTCAACTCGACCCTAAGCCCGAGACCAAACCGAGGATTCATCATGCAGCTGCACCAGCGTGTCAACGAAACCTGCGACCACTCTGGCGGCGGCCCTTGTTATCGTCTGCTCCATTCCCGAGAGATTCTAGCTCATCACGACGACTTCGACGGCCGCGAGGTGTTTGACATCACCGACCTCGTTCAGCAGTGGGTTGCGAGTGCCAAAGATTCAACCTACCCCGTGGAGTACAACATCGAGATGCGCGTCAAGAGCATTGCCCACGACGACTCCGACGTTGACCACGAGAAGGATGTGCTAAAGGCTCTCCTTGCTGCAGAGAACTTAGAAAATGGTGTCACCGACAACATTGATCTCGACTTCGTCGTATCGCCCGTCACCGAGTTCGACCTTTTTGAGGAGGTCATTAAGGACGTCACCATGGTTGTGTTTTCTCGCGCCAACACAAAGCCTATTCTTCTCAGAGACTCCACAAATTCGCTGAGGGTTCGTCGCTCTACCGAGGAACAACGCCGACGAAAGAAGCAGAAGGACCTCCGAAAACATCAGCGCGAGCAACAACGTCTTCTGCACGAGGAGAAACTGAGACGCGAGCAGGAGATGGCGGGACCCTGCCGACGGGCCGACATGTCTGTCGATTTCGGTCGCATTGGCTGGGACGAGTGGATCATCTACCCAAAGAAGTTTAACGCGTTCAAGTGTATCGGCACCTGTTCGGGCCCGCTCCACAGCGGTGACAACCCCAGCAACCACGCTATCATGCAGGACTTGATTCGACTCCACCAACCGGAAAGGAGAACCCCCGAACCGTGCTGCGTGCCTACCAAACTCCGACCGCTCAGCATGCTCTATTTCGAGGAAGGCTCTGTGCTAGTTCGACACCATGAGGACATGATCGTCGAAGAATGTGGATGCCGATAACGAGTATCATAAATGAAGGAATCGACGACCGTTCAACATGCTCTATTTCGAGGAAGGCTCTGTGCTAGTTCGACATTCATGAAGACACGATCATGGAAGAATGTGGATGCCGATAACTAGTATCGTAATGAACCAATCGACGTTGGTAACCTGAAGACACGCATTTGCAATAAACTATTCACAAGTCAGCGGTGCCCGAATGGATCGGACCGGTGTTGACAAGGTGGATATTTTAGGTTTTTTATCAAGTTCCAGTGGTTCCCGGCAATAAATGTTGTGACATTTCATATCGTCCCTTTTATTTTGGAAGTGTTGCAGAGCTGCGCCTGATTCAAAGGCATCCTGTGATTTCACAAATGACTAAAATATTTTGATAATTGACTGACATTATTTTTGCATGCATGCTTGTACACAGCACATGGGGGCATTGTCTGGCATCATGTGAACTTTCAACCATGACTAGGGAAAGTTCTTGCACACCGGCAACGAAATACACATCACAGATGAATACGACAATTAACAGAAAACTCAGAAGACAGATTTTGGAATTTGTTTCATGTATTGGTCTTCGAGTGCATCTCAAAATATAACACATTAATTCCTTCCGCCCTCGATGTTTTGTCAATTTTTTGTAAGAAAATTAGACATGTACACAGTACTACAATATGTTTGTAACTATTTCATACATAATGTATGCATACGATGACCATAGCCTTAGCTATAATACATTTCAAAAAATCTAATTTTGTATTTGTACATTGTGTAAAATACTAGAGAATATGATTATTATTGCAAAAATAAAACATATGATAAATCAAAAAAACTGTTGTTAGTGTCATTCTTTCTCCTTTGAACTTAAATGTTTGTGGTGATTTTAATTTGAGGACAGGCAAAGAAATGTGAAAGGTGAAAAATTGCCATGTGACATGGAATTCGGGCAGCTTTTCAAAACATTAAAATGGTCAAAATTATGACATAAGTACTGCTGATATATGGTATATACCTGGATTGTGGAGTGTTGCACAAATTACAAGCTTCATTAAGTACCTTATCAATATTAACATCAAAACCCATTTTTCAAGCATTGCATCATTTTCAAATGCGAAGTAAATATACTTCCTGTGTTACAAAATTAGTATACAAATTTAATGTACACAAATGATCACATCACAATAAAGGAAAAAGGAGGAGAGAGAACTTACACACACACACTCCAGGAAATGGAGGAGTGATGTGGGTGGTTGCACTTCATTCAGAACCATGTCTCATTTTTAACCTTCATCTAAACACATATACATGTATATATATATTACTCACTGTCGTATACTCATTGTGGTATGAAAATAATATGAGGAAGCAGCCTACACTTACAAGGAATGAGCATTTGATATCCATGAAATTTCTTGATATCAACTGACCAGTGACAGAACCTTATTTTGGTCTAATATCAAAATGTAGCATTAGAGAGATTATTCAACTCATAAACTATTGATATTTGTATGGGTGTGATGGTATGCTGAGGGTCTTAAAGGCATTGTTTACCATTTGCAGAAGAAACAAAAACCTAGATTTAGTGTTTCAAAATACAATGTAATTCTAACATGTGAGTGAGTGATAGAAACAACCATTGCAAAAAATTGTACATCAGTATAATTAATGTAAAGTATTGTTAAATATACAAAATGTGAACAATAGTTACAATGAAAATGTTTCTACACTACACCGTCTCTAGTTATGGATTAGTGAGAAAATACACTCTAGTGATATCTCCTTATATTTTATGCTTTATGGCGAAATTCTTACATGGTAGGATGTTTTGTGATACAACTGTACTACACATATGCATCAAATGTGGTATCTTTAACATTTTTTAAATCACTGCTCCCAATGGTAAACAGTACCTTAAAGACCAATTTAAGCTAGAGTTAATTCTGTCGTTTTTGTCATTTTTGCCACAAAAAAATTGATCAAAAGTCATAACAGGTGTATATGAAGGTGCTAATTATAATACCAGATGCATGACATCTTACTACATCTACGCACACAATGACAACTTGAATGTATTCTCTCAACTGATTACAAACTTTTTGTTTTTGTTTTTTCATACTTAACTGAAGAACATCAAAACACTTTAATCATTCCATTTGGTTTGAGTGGTTTGAGAGCTGCACATGCAAAATTGTGTGAACCTTGATATTGTATGCTTGCCTGTTTGTTGTTGTCGTTGCTGTTTAATGCAATATTCCCATGTAGGTTTCAGTGATATAACAAAACTTTTGCATGAAGGCAAATGCATACTGCAAATGGTTCATTTAAAGGGTCAAATTTGCATAGAGACAGTCTTTAAAACACTGCTCCCAATGGTAAAAAGTACTTTAAGACTAGTTTAAGCTAGAGTTAATTCTGTCATTTTGTCATTTTTACCACAGAAAAATTGATCAAAAGTCAAAACAGGTGTATATGAAAGTGCTAATTATGATGCAAGATGCATGATATCTTACCACATCTATGCACACGATGACAACTTGAATGTATTCTCTCAACTGATTACAGACTTTTTTGTTTCTTCATACTTAACTGAAGAACATCAAAACACTTTAATCATTCCATTTGGTTTGAGTGGTTTGAGCTGCACATGCAAAATTGTGTGAACCTTGATATTGTATGCTTGCCTGTTTGTTGTTGTTGTTGCTTTGTTAAGCGATATTCCCATGTAGGTTTCAGTGATAAAACAAAACATTTGCATGAGGGCACACGCATACAGGAAATGGTTCATTTAAAGGGTCAAATCCGCATAGAGACAGTTGGCGAGATGTACACAGAATTATCACTGACTCTGAACCCTGATCAATCTGGAGATTTTCATTGCTGCGTGTCTAAATCCTGTTTCGGGATGTAATTATAAAACTACTGACACAGTCATATCTGACTGATACATTTAGCCAATATGAGCAACTCACACAAGAACGCATTAATCAGCTATACATGTACATGTATACTTTTGGGATAAAACAACATGCTATAATAGAAGAAAAAGTTTCTAACGACAAGAATTCTTGGTTGCTAATTAACCCTGTGCATATTCCGCTAATCATTCTGGCCAACACCAAAAATATTACATGATTTGCTGGAAACGCTATTGCACATTTTAAAGCAACTTTCTCTTCTTTTTTTTTTATGTCTCTCTACTAGCATCTTCATCTCTGCCTTGACTTTCAAATATCAGTGACTTGGAGCAATGCTCCTGGAAGGCAGCTCTCTCTTTTGAAAGATTACTTCTATATTTCATTTTGGATACAGTAGTTGACAATAAAGATGTGATGTTGATTAGTTACACCACACTACAACATGGACTACTCATATACAAATACAGTAATACTGCAAATGTGGTGTTCTCAGTATATTTTCAGTGGTATGTGATAAACCTGCCAAAAAAACAAAAACAACTAGAAATGTCGCCAAGGCAACTGGTTGTCTCCGCCATATCGCATGGTTCTCCCAAGAGGTCTAGAGTACATCATGGCATTGTGAGCTGACAGTTTGACATAATCGACAAAAAAAAAAAAAATAAATGTCCATTCATGTGTATAGAACTGACCGACAAACAACCCCCCAAAACATAATGCCTCCAACAACACTTTGTGGTGGAGGTACAAAAAGAATTAACTTACGGCAGAGAAGGTACTTGGAGTTACTGTTCCTCCCATAAACTGACCTTCCTACCCAATGGGAGGGTTAACATCTGAGGAATGAATCATACTTTGCGTTGCAGCATGCAGCAGTGGTGGCTTTTTGGTGGTTAAGTTGGCAGTCTGGAGGGTGATGCTGTGGATGGTAGTCACCTCATCGCCAGGATTTGTATGGTTAAAAACAAAGATGTCTGTCGTGATACACTGGAAGATGATGACGCTCGCCACGAGGACGATGAACCAGAATTTACCCTCCACCTGCGACCAACACAGAAACAAAGGTGTAAGGTGCTACTCATTGGCATGGTCACACTGAGAGCAAAATGTTTATTTTGTCAAAAAATGTTCAACACAGGAAGATTTGTAATTTCTGATTTTCCACTTTTACTCTCTACAGCTACACATGAAATGTGCCCTGTCTACAGCTTGCGTCAAAGCTTGCTTGCAGTATACAGTGGAGCAAATCATGTGTGCATTACGGTGGAGGAAAAAAAAAAAACCCTTCTGTTTTTCCCTCAACAGTTGCAACATCACCACTTTGCATGACAGTGTGAAATGACAAGCTAAACATTGAAATTAATTTTGCTCATCTTTAAATTCACTCTGAATTCATGGTATGAAGATTCATTACACAGATTGTCAATAACCGGGGGAAAGTTAACCCTCCCAAAATGATTACACATAATAACTCACAGTCATTAAACAGTGTCATATAGTCAAATTCATGTAAGTTGTTCTTGATGGCACTCAGGATAATGTATCGACTTAGGTAATACATGTGTATTCAACTTCATTGTGTACAGAGGAATAACACATGTAAGGCATGTAAGACCATGATCTACTCTTCAGGACAGAAACCTAACATAAATAAAAGCTTCACAAAAAGAGGAGAAATGATGCAAGCATATTCACTAGAAAAGCGTATCACAAAGGGATCACTTACCAAATCTCCTGTTCTGTACCACCAAAGCTGTAAATGCAAAATAAAAATTATTACTTACATGCTTGTATTTTGAGCGCTCAAAAACATTCAAGGTGTACAAAATTAACATCTAAATCAAAGTATTCCAAAGGTACCGACAAAAATGAAGTTCATTATATCAAATACCAATCAGCTAACAATGTAACATGGATTTTATTTACAGACTCATGGCAACTAACTTTGATTGGAGACCCAAAGTGCAGTATTAAAATAACTGAAACAGTGAGTTTCTTCACACTCCTGTGTGAGTGACATCAAAACTGCTCCATATATGCCAACTACAAAGTATTCTACAATTCGTTATGCCTTCATCTAGGTAATACACAGTAATGAGTTTAGAGCAAGGTCTGTTCTGCATCACATTTTGCTTTGTTTTGCTTTGTTTTGCTTTTGTTTGTTTCTTCAAAAAAATCACAATAAAAAATACAGGCTTATGCAAGATAGACTTTATAAATACTCACTAGAAATACTAAAATCACGCAGCTGATAAGGATGTTGACGAAGAGGAGATAAAATGTGCCATCTCCTTTCCCCTTGATGAGACAAAATAACATGGCAAGCTGTAACAAAAAAACATGGTGAAATTTTCAATTAGATATGGCCACACGTATAGATAGATCATCCCTTCAAACTATCCTGCTGTCTGATGCATTTGGTTGATATTTAGCAATCAATTCTTGCAGTGACTGTTCAATACATGGACCTACAATCACTTAAATATCACTAAAAAGCTGTGCTAGACTATGGTTGTGAAATTAGAGAAAATGGCAAATGAGGCTCAAATTTTGTATTGTTTGGTAAAATGCAAAACATAAACACTTCAAACATTTAACATTCACATCAAACATTTAACATTCAAATCTAAGGTAAAATGTAAATTACTTAGCATTTCTACATTTTTGTGTCACATTTGGTGATTTTTGGCCTATACAACCAACATTCAGTGAGATAGGTCTTTGAAGTTCCACGTATACAGAATCTCACTATTGGGCAGAGAGAGACGCATTTGGAATTACCATGGTTTTCAGTAATACCATGTCTGTGTTTACAGCGATCCACTGTCCTTCAAGGACAAGTCCACCTTCATATACATGTGGATTGAGTGAATGCAACAGTATTAGTAGGACACATCAGTGAAAGTTTGAGGAAAATCGGACAATCCGTTCAGTTACGAATTTTTAAAATATCTGTGCAGTCACTGCTGGTTGAGAAGACTACTACAGTGTATGATGTCATATGGGTGCAACGATACAACGAAAATAAAAAGAGAATTTCACAAAACTTCACTTAATAACGTGCACATTCTTCGACTTGTTACTGACGTAGTAATACTATTCCCCCTGCCTTCTGAAAGAGAGAAGTCAAGTACTGTATACGCTATAATTTTGGCGTACATAAATTTTCGCGAATTACCGCTGTCACACATTTTCGCGAGTGCTTAAATTCGCGATTGGGGGACCAGAGAAAATATGAAGTGGCAAAGAAAGTGTGAATTTTCAACTTACTAGCAAATAAGAATGATACTAGTTATACACTGCATGAAAAAAACTTACCAAACTCTGCGAACTAATAAGTTAGAATTCAACATTTTTGAAGTGGTTAAGTCCATCGCGCTAGATTTCTGACGAGTGGTCCCCTTGCGATAATGGATTGGCTCTCTACAGTATTCGTAAGTAGATGTGGACGTGCGTAAACAAGCTTAGCCAGTATGGTCTGTTCAGTAAGTCGTGACATGGTATACTAGTACTGAAATGTTCGTATCATCAAGGCGAGGGATTCATTTTGGAGGTAATATTTTCGCGTGTTGTTAATTTCGCAAATAGCTCCCGACTCGCGAAATTCGCGAAAATAAAACCCCCGCGAAATATATAGCGTATACAGTATTCTTTTGTTATGCGAGAAAAGTGAAAATATGTTGAATTTTCTTTAGTCTTTCTTTATATCGTTGTACATGTGACATCACAAAGTATAGTAGTCTTCTCATCCAGCCATGACTGAGCAGAAACTTCAAATATTCATAACTTTTGAATGAATTGTCCGATTTACCTCAAACTCTCACTGATGTGTTCTACTATTGTTGCTGCATTCACTCAACCCACATGTCTATGAAGGTGAACTTGTCCTTTAATTTACAATGAGTTAAATTTGCATTTTTCCTCTCAGTAACATAATCACATTTCTACTTTTATAAACATCTCATGATTTAACAGTAGCGACTCTATTCATCATTCTATCATAAACTCATATGGAAGAAGTTTAAGCTGTATACTTACAAGAACCATCAATATGGTAATGCCAGAAAATATCCTCCGTGACCACAGCTGGAACAGAACAAAGGGAGATAAGAATTATCCATATAGCATATACCAACTGAATCCTACGCAATTATGAGTAGGTATTAACTTCACTACAAACCAGACTTTTATGATCATTTGATGTACAGTTGACTCAGGACTGTTAAACAAAGTTCTCCGGGACTGGCAGTTTTCTTCTGTTATATCGAAACTTTGTTGTAACCGAACAAGTAAAAAAACAACAACAACATGGAATGGATAATAGAAACTTAACAAATTTCAATGTGTCAAAGTGAAAGTCAAAATGAAGTCAATGTTTTTATGTTAGCATTAACATGTCATTTACTGCAAATTTTTTAGCCTTTCTGGAAGAGGACAGAATCAAGTCTGGGGGAACTTGAGGAAAACTATGTGATACAGTATTGTCGTTGTCACACCTGACGTTCTGGTACAATTGTAGTTCTACTACTGTTCCTCTAGCCTCAATAATACTAGCTAGTTAGGGTAGTAACAGAACGTTACATCCCAACAAATCTAATTATGGATAGCTACTGAAGGCCAAAGCTGATGCCTGATCAGGTCTTGACAGTTGAAAGAGAGAATGCCCGAAAACCACCACACTAATGCCACATAGCAAGGCGTCTATCCGATGTAAATTATCTTCTCCCCCTCCTGTGCATGTCTTGAATTTCAATGGCAGCATGATATGACCACTTATAGACAATTCATGCTATTTACCAATATGTCAAACTTCATAGCTGTAGTTAGGCTTAGTCAACAGTAATTTGAGACCAAATCACTTCAATTTTAACCAGCAAAGCATGGCAACTTCTGTACAGCGATGGGGCAGTGTATTGTTAATTTTTAACCAAAACAAGGCTCATGCAACTCTATTCAAAACCATACAAGGACTTCCCCGTGACACAGCCAATAAGTCTGTCCACATCTTGACTGGGTTTCCCACTGTTTCATACCTTGGTTTCTACTTACAGTTTTATCTAACGTTCGACTGCAATTCTTTGTGAATCACCCCCACCCAGATATCCCAGATGTGATGACGTTCGTCCGTGGTGTAAATTACTCAGATTATACCTCCTGGGGTGTTTCAAGAAGAATTTAAGTCAAACATAACCGTTGAGATTGACTTAAAATTATGGTATATGCCATTGGCATTGATTTCTATTTTCAATTTTATCTGATTGTTTTTTTAATCCACCCATTTATAAAAAAACAAACAAACATATTTTGACCCCCATTTTACTTTAATTCATGCCTGTATAAAAAAGAATCTCCAAAATGTTCATTCTTAATTAATTATATGAAAGTCTGAATATTATTGAAGTAACACACAGCCCAGCCAACTCTAATTACCTCTGCCAAGGGAGGAGGTTATGTTTTCGTTACCGTTGGTTTGTGTGTTTGTTCGTTAGTTAGTTTGTCTGTGTGCAAAATAACTCAAAAAGTAGATAACGGATTGGGATGAAACTTGCAGGAAAGGTTGAGAATGACACAAGTAACAAACGATTAACTTTTGGTAGTGATCAAAGAATTTTGGGGGAATTTATGAAGGATTTTTGATATTTTGGCAGGTAGGGTCAATGAACTTGGGAGTTCATGCTGCGCGTATTTGAGGTTTGCATGCGCGCACTAAAGTGCGTGCTCTAGTTTCTGCTGGGGAGAGGCGCGCCGCGCATCTGAGGGTTTGTGACGTAACAAAGGCTTCTATTATTGGGAAATCGGGCGATTTTTCAGTGGGCTAAAATCACTTACGGAATGATCTCTAATATGGAAGAGCAAGATCATCAGTGGAAAGTAAATGCTTGGTGGAGGTCTGCGCTCTCGGAGTGCTTTTCTAGTTGTATTACTATTATTGACCGAAAGATCGGTCTGTATCTTTGGTATCTGGTCGTCGGGGAAATGTTCCGCAGAGACTGTCAAAAAAATATAAGACTCCTCCGGACAGACGGATCTTTCTGTCTAATCGTATTAACGTTATTGAGTTGATCTTAGAATTTCAGATCAACTTGGATGATGATCTGTTTGTAGTGTTAATATAGATCGAAAACATCCCCGGCCCAGCATCTCCTTAACTCATGACATAATATTAAATAAGACAGGATCATAAATCCATAATTCATATCAATCTCCCGTGGCCGTCTTCCCCATCTTTTCTGTCCTTTGCTGTTTTTGCTCCTAAGGTTTTCGTTGGCTCTACCCCTGACCACCTAAATACATGATGTTCAGTGTATCGTTACATTTTTTCATAATTCTGCGAATCAACAGCATGCAATTTTCCACGATCCCTACGACAGGAGAAAGTCCAAATAAGAAGAAGATTACGCAGTCCCATATATTCATATTTGTGTCCGATATGAACGTCTTGACGCACCAAAAACAGTTTTTGGTTCCTGATATAATCTGATCTTACCTTTGCTGGGGATATTTCTTGATATATTGCATTATAACTTGGAGGAGGTGATGTGGTGTCCGCCATTTCTTGACAATCTTTCAAAAAACAACACAAAAATGCTACTCGTTATACTCCAATCGGCGATGGTGATGCTGCTGCCCTGCCTGCTGTTGTTCGCTGCTGTTCGCGAGCGAGCGCGAGCTAGCACGTAGCTAGCTGCAGTCGTCACATGACCGAATCAATATCGAGCTGATGATACTCGTACTGGTTCAAGAGGCCGTAGAGGTGCATGACTGATTAACACGAACGATTACCGGTACGGTATCAATCGGATCACCTGTACTATGTAATATAATGAAATAAAGAATAATATTTTAGAGGATAGATTTGAGGAAAAGAAATTAGCATCAACGAGGGGAACTTTAACCATTCATTTTAGTAAATGGGAAAATTTGAAAATAAGTATGGAAGGACCCGGAGCCAGATGTCCACGGGGAAGGGGGGAAGGGAGGGGAAGGGTATAGTTGGGAGAGGGAGGGAGAGGGGGAGGGGGGAGGGGAAGGGGGAGGGGGGAGGGGAAGGGGGAGGGGGAGGGTGTGATTAAAGGGAATATCGATTCCATTTGGTTGTATATCGATTTTATTTGGGTGTATATTGATGTGTTAAATATTCTTTTTTTTTCTTATGAAGCACTGTTATGCTGAAAGTACAGCTCCATTTGATATAAATGTTCTTTTTTTATGAATGCACTGTCATGCTAATAAGGACAGCTCCATTTGATTTTAATGAAAGTACGTAAGCAGTGTATGTTGTTTTGTTTTTGTTTTTTCGGTGCATTGTATATTCTCTACGAATGCACTGTTTCTGCTGATAGTACAGCTTGGCTTGATTTCATTATGATTGTGTGTTGTTGAATCGTGGATTCTGTAATATATGTGATTCGATTTATCATGAAATTGTATTGAATATGGAATCAATAAAAGATTATGGAAAACAAAACAAAAAGTACAGGACTGGTGAGGTACCCACGTACGTCGGCTGTGCCGATACTAACAAGTATCGGTGCAGCACCGATTTTCTCTGGTCTCCTCCTCCTCCTCATCTTCCTCCTCCTCCTCATCTTCCTCCTCAAGTCCTTCGTTGGTTCTTCCTGTCCTCCCTCCACTCCATCCAAGAAATGATGAATTTAAAGGGACTGTACAGTACTGGTTGAGACCTAAGTTCAGGTTTCTAACATTTTTAGGTGAGATAATAAGAAATCTCATACGAAATATGAAAGAGCATGCAATTCTATGAGGAATTCAACGTTTATTTGATAAAAATTGGTTTTGAAATGGCTGAGATATCCAAAAAGAGCGATTCTAATAAAGTGTGGGACCCACACTTTGGAACGATCGCTTTGTTTTACTTTGTTTTTGGATGTTTCAGTAATTCCAAACCCGATTTTCATCAAATAAACTTTGAAATGCTCTTAAAATGGTATGCTCTGTGCTATATCTTAAGTGTTTTCTGGTATCTTGCAAAACTTTAAAAGCCCAAATTCTCATCTCAACCAAAACTGTACTATCCCTTTAAAACCAGACTTTTTTTCTTTGCTTTTTAGGGTGGCAGTGGACATTGAGGATGGGGAAGGTAATTGTAGCCTGCTACATGATTTTTCATTTATTTTTCATTTACTTTTATTGTTATTTTTTTTTTTTGCTAAATTGCCTGAAATTCCTAGCTCCCAGGGGCGTTGCCATTACACAATGGTTTGACCAATCAGGGATAGTAAGATGGACCGCCCCTCCCCCCCCCCCCCCCTCCCCCCCCCCCCCGACACACACACACATACACACATAGGTACGTGTACACACGTAACACACATTCAAAATACATACTTGTGTGTACTAACATTGAATTTATCGCTTTTTTCATTCAATATTTCATTTTAAAAATCCAACAACAACAACAACAACGATACAATCGGACAGGGAGAATACACAAGGTAATCATAAGGTACATGTATGGAAGAGTATGTCATGAAATTGTCAGATCTAGAATGACATTGTCTCAACAGATACAAAACATAAACGTCAAAAATTATGAAGCATTCTTAGGAAAGAGCATTATATGAAGCCAAGTCCGGAAAACATATCGAGTGGCCAAGGTTAATAAACTTGCAAAATTATGAAAAAAAAAATATCATGTACACACATGTAATTGCAGCCGCATGCAGGAAGTGATTTACACATTAAAAAAAATCTTGACTTTAAAGATTTCTAAGATAAGATTATTCTGAGGACTGTCTATCGTAATGCAAATATTGTTTAAGATGCGCTTTAAAAATGATAAGAATCTGGTTTGTTCAATAATATCTGGTAGGTATTCCAACTTTTTTGGTCCGCATAAGATTGACCTTTGATGTGAACTGAATCTTACAAAAAGAAAATCCGCTTTCTTGTTGCATATGCATGCAACTGAGTTTACTTAATTTGTTAATGATACAGGGAACACATCACGAGGACATGGAAACATAAACAGGCCTATTGCACGTTGAAATATATACAAATTGTTAATGTTAAACTTTAAGACGATCATATTTATGTTGGCTTTGCATGAGCATGCGCGGTAATCACTTGAGATTTAATTCTGACTGCCAACGTTCTTTTGTAATTCAAAAAGCCTTGGCATATTTTGATCACTGATGCAGTTTGCCCAGATTGATTTTATGTTATAGGGCAAAACGGGGGATTGAGTCGTCATACCGCAGCCCGACCAGACGCCGTGAGACACTTGTACAGCGACAGGGCTGTGTGCACTTACGTAATCGTATAGGGTTTTTTTTAAATAATATATATGAATGAAGTCTAACAGGTGTATAAAACAATATACATGAACTGATATTTTCGACAGCCTGTTGCAGACGACATTGGACATTACACGTAAGCGTGCTGATTCCACGACAACTTTTCCATAGGCCTATATTAGTATACGAGCAAGTTGTTTACATGAAGTCATACACATTGAATGAGTTGGACATTAAGAATCACATAGTGCCTTTATATCGGCAATATATTGTGGAACACGCACCCCCCCCCCCCCCTCCAGCACTTGATAGACATTGGATTAAAAGTATGACAATTGATACGTTAACGATTATTATAACTTCGGAATCCATTGACAGTGTACAACGCCTCATGCCCTATCACAAAGAATGCAGTGATCAACTTAGACTGAATCAAAAGTCTTGGTAATTAGATCTAAAGATAATCCAATAGTTATTTGTTTTTCTTTAAGGCATTCAGTACTTTATTGAGGAAGTCAAGTAACGCAAAAGATGAAGAGTACCTTGGTCTAAACCAAAATTGATTGTCATAACTGTATAGAATACTGAACTTTTTGTAATGTAAAGGCTATATACATCTTTCAAGAACTTTTGAAAAATATATAGGGAGAATAGATATAAGGCAATTATATTCCTTTGTTCCACTTTCATGAATACGCATAATCTTGCAATTTTTCGATTTAAATATTAGAAATTCAACCTGTTGACATGGATGAATTGAAAAATTCATATAAAGCAATACAAAGAATATTTATAAGCAGTTTGTTTAACAAGCAGAGTACCAATTTCATTATACCCGCAGGACTTATGCCATTTTGTAAATTAATGACGATTTCAATTATTTCAACAGTAAGAAAAAAAATAGCGGGGAAAAAAAGAAAAACCACTGCAAACATTAACTTCTGTACGTGAAACATACTTTGTGTCTTTATACTGAAGTACATGTGTACTAAACATAGGATGCTCCACCTCAGTGCTATTTTTAGGTACTCAGTATCATGCGCCGAAACGGGGAGGGAGGGGTTGCAGAGGAACTGCAATCAGCGAACACCGTGCAGTGTATGTATTTTGCATGGCGCAGCGTAGCCAGGGATCGGTCTCTCGTGACACACACTCGTATCGGTGTACCTACCGTGGCCCTGGTTGCCCGTACCCTACCGTCGCTCGGGCCGACACCAAACCTTCCACCGCTCCCCCACACAGACGGTACGTACTACACACACACAGCTTAGCCACCACTTGCGCTGGCAGTTAGCAACCAACGGAGCCACACCTTCTGTACTGAACCGGAGAACAGTTTACAGGTATGGAAATTAAAACTTGCATAGCAAATATGAGGCATTATTTTAACCAAGCAGCTCAGTCGACGTTCTTGGATGAATTAGGCGAGTAAATTTAACGTCGAGGAATCTAACTAGACTCTGGATTTTTTTTTTAAAACTGCACCATCATGACCATGCACCACTAACTGCCTGCCTGTCCTGTGACTGTGTAACCTTACAACTTACAAGGAGGAGCACCCCGGCCCCGGGTTTAATACTAGATCTAGTACATGTAGCCTAATAGCCTATCACTTGGTCGACAATTGGCATTACAGTATTTCTACACTGTACCATCTACGTCCAGGCCATGCTAGTCAGCAATCAATGGCCAGTCAGTGCTAAGTCAGATCACGTAGCTAGCTAAGCGTCAAAGGTTCGCCTTTTTGCCGATGATGCAATTTCTTACATGACCATCGACAATCAACATCATACGCAAAATCTTCAAGAGGACCTAAACAAAATTGGTGACTGGGCGAAAAAATGGATGATGGATTTGAACACAGATAAGTGTAAGGTTTTGACAATATCCAGGAAAAGAAGTAAGGTGCAACACGTGTATCGTCTAAATAACGCCCCTCTTGAATCTGTTGAATCCGTGAAGTACTTGGGTGTAACCATCACTTCTGATTTGAAGTGGACCCAACACATCAACAATACTGTCAATAAAGCCAATAACGTGCTTGTATTTCTAAAACGCAATCTTCGCATAAAATCTTCTGATGTTAAAGCCACAGCTTACAAAACGTTGGTTCGACCAATTGTTGAGTATGCTTCCACAGTTTGGGACCCATCTACCAAGAACCTAATCCACCAAGTGGAAATGGTCCAGAGAAGAGCTGGGCGATTCACTTTAAATCGCTACCATAACACCTCGAGTGTCACCAAAATGCTACAAGAATTTAATTGGACCACTCTGGAACAGCGCAGAGAAAATGACAGGCTAATTATGATGTACAAAATACACAATAATCTCACTCCTCTTTCAGCACAGGACTATATCATCAAACAGGCTACTCAGTTAACGAGAGCCTCGCAACCACACTCCTATCAGGTACCATATTCGAGAACTGAATCGCATCGCCATTCGTTCTTCCCAAGAACTGTAAGGAACTGGAATTCCCTGTCGTCAGAAATTGTTTCAGCGCCATCTGTGGGATCATTTCGAAACCGTCTAACGGTTGATCACAGTGGCTAGTATTTTCGTCAAATTGTCTATGTGCTTGTAAATATCTGTAAATAAATTGTATTATAATGTAAATAGCACCAGTCTGCAAGAATCTTCAGTCTATTGAAGGAGGCA
The DNA here is from genome assembly GCF_040938485.1 of Diadema antillarum. Classification (NCBI taxonomy): domain Eukaryota; kingdom Metazoa; phylum Echinodermata; class Echinoidea; order Diadematoida; family Diadematidae; genus Diadema; species Diadema antillarum. The sequence continues at coordinate 2,936,237 of NW_027271292.1, forward strand.
GACTTAATCAGAAGAAGAAGAAGAAGCTAGCTATGAATCCAGCCAGCATTCAGGCTTCTCGCAACAGCACAGCAAGCTTCAGTGAGTCGCCTCTACCTGCTCTGAGTGAACAACTCACCTGCCATGGCATGGACGGGGGCTTTTTCAGCATAATTATAAATTAATTTAAGGGCAGGCAGGATAATTATCAAGGCGATGACAAGGCCGGCTATGTTAGGGATTGGACGTTTAAACTGAGATGACCGGGGGGGGGGGGGGGGGGGGGGGGGGGGGGGGGGGGGCATGGAATGGATGGATGAGATAAACATGCTGGAGATGAGAGCAGTTGAACTTCTAAAGAATGCCTAGACTCTACAGTTCTACTGTAGAGTGGTACTGGTAGATAGATCTGAAAGATGTGAAATATGTACCAAATCATGCACATGTTCGGTGTAGCCAATGTGCTAATGTTTTTTCTGGCTGCAGCCAACAGGTGTGGACTGTGTCTGTGGTGTTTAACTTCTTCCCCCCCCCCCCCCCCCCCCCCCCCCCGAAGCTTCGCTTTCTATTTCTAATTCAATGAAGTACAATTGTATGGACTACAAGATGAACAAAACTTGGAATTTTCACGAATGCGATTAGCTACCCAATTCATTCTCCAAGAATCAGTTATGAGCAGGTTGATACAGTAGAGCTACAAAATAATAGCATGTCAACAAGCTGGTAGTGTAGCTGCATCTTGTTCTGTCTATCAAATACAGAATGGTATATTGCCAACTATATTCTAACAGTTTCACCATGTGTTTGATAAAGTATTAAGTGACAGAATACCAGTATTTCAAATAGACCAAACAGAGCATTAAATACAATGTCAGTAGGTTCTTGGTCAATGGGAAAAAAAAAAAGTTTTTTGAGGGATTGTTAGCCAACCTAGTAGATAGAGCATGAAGACATGTTGTGGTTTGATAGTATAACTGCATCATTATCTTCTGCAAATCATAGGTGCAACCATAGTCAGAGAAATGTCTGTCTGGCGGAGTCAGAGTTTTCTAACATTTTGTCACTTTAATTGTCCTCCGGAGGAGACAGTAGGAGGGGATTCTGTGAAGCCAGATGTACGTTGTAGTCTCCAGAACAATGCACGATGATAAGATACACAATGTACAAACCAATCTTTCTGTCAAGTACAATCACAGCAACATACGAACTTGGAATATCAATAACCACTTCCTGGCTTGTTATGTTTTGTTTCATTTTCTATTTTTATTTATTTATTTTTTTAAACTGCGTTCTGGTGACTCAGCTGAACTACGGACAATGACAATATGAGTATTGTTTTACTTTTTTTTTTCAGGACTCCTCAGTACTTGAATATACTCCAGAAGTCTAAGGATGAGTTACCCAGGATATCCCCCCGCAGGTGGGCCCGGCTACCCACCAGCCGGACAGGCTCCTTATCCCGGTGCACCTGGTGCTTACCCAGTATGTCACTATAGCTTTAATTTTTTGTGCTTCTTGTTTCTATACATTGTAGTTTTTACTGTTGACGTTCTTAATGTTGATGTGTGTTAAATCTAATGTTATGCCTTCAATTCATGGCTCCCTGATCATGTACACTTTAAGTGCATTCCATTATTTTTATTTGACCTTTTGTTTAAAAAATGAAAAAAAAAATCAATTTGGTGTACAAATAGATTGTGTTTTAAGTTTATTTTACTTATATTTTGTTTGAATTTTTTTTTCATTTTCATTCTTTATTTGTTACTTTTTTTTTACTTGACTGGAGATCAAAAGATAGGAGACAGCTTGGACAAGGAAAATTTTGATTTAGCTGTTTTTGCTTTAAAAACACATGCCATTGAAACATCTTTTGCATGGCTGTGATTTCTGTGATGGGTGTAAGCAGAGTTTGAGTATTGAAATCAAAGCCTGACAGTCATCTGTTCATTGCTTATTGCTTTGACAATCATCTGGTCAACTATGGATAATAGTAAAGTATTGGTTGCACACATGCATGTATGGAGACGTATGAACCAGCTTTATCATCATGCATGTATGCATGGTGGTTGTGACTGGATGTGTACAAGGGCCTGTGATACATGTATCACTTCATGTTTACATCAGTTACACTGAGTGAGTATCTCCGTTACTGAGCGTCCACACAAGAAAAGATAGCACAAATGTTCTCCTTGTGCAGAGAAGGTAGGAAGTTTTCAGATGAAAATAGTTGTGATATAAAACTGTATGTTTATGAGGGGTGTGTCTGTTATATAGCAAAATTATCCTGTGAATTTGTTTGTCCCCTCTTTTCTAAAGCAACCAGGCGCAGCACCTGGTTACCCTCCAGCAGCGGGGTACCCACCAGCAACCACAGGCTACCCCACGGGGGCTGCCCCGCCCCCAGCAGGCGGTCCACCCTACGGGGCAGCGCCAGGCTATCCACCAGCGGGAGGGGCTGGCTATCCACCTGGTAAGCTTTGTCCTAGAGTTCAGTAGAGTTCCCCTGTAGATTATATTAATTTTAACCTAAATCATGAGTTCAGTCCACCATGTATAGTTTGAAAAACAGAAGAAGTGGTGGCGAGAAGTACTACCATGAACAGGGTGTCAACATGAGTGCCTCAATCGTATTGAGGCAATTACCCCCCACCACCCCCCCCCCCCCCCCCCCCGAGGGCAGCATACTACATTCATTTACGAAGAAGAATCCAGCATAGAGTATCAGAAGGTGGTAGTTTACAGAACCATGTATCATGAGATGATTTTCGAACTCAAATTTGATAAGCAATTTCAGCTGATGAACAATATTTCAAATGGTCAAATGGTATCCTGTACACTTCTATGGAAGAAAACTGCTACACAAAAGATAGTTTGCATAGCAGTGCACTGTGGTGTAAAAACAGGGGCGGATCCAGGGAGGACCGCAACCGGCGCATGCCCCCCTTTATTTTTTGTTGAAACAAAAGAAATAAAAAGAAAAAAATGGGGGGAGGGGTGCGTGCGCCCCCCTTTAATTTTCTAAACGCGCCCCCTCTTTACGGAATTCCTGGATCCACCCCTGAAAAATGCATAGCAAATTGCGATGCAATACCAGGAAAATTATTCCCTGCATATGATGAAAGAATTCACTCATCCTTCCTCTCCTCACCTTCCACCATCCCACCCCACCCCTTTCTACCCCAGGAAGCGGTAAATGACAAAGCAGGAGATCCAATGAATGAAAACCCTTGGTTGGAATTTAGTGGGCACACATGTGGTGTGGCTGTGGTATAAATCCGAACAAACATCCTGTTGTAGGGTAGGGAAGTTTTCCTTTTTTGAGGAAAGCCTTGGTCTTTCCTTCTTTGTGTAGATCCTGTATTAGCCGGACCACACAGAGCTCCAGTGAGTGATCACGTCTTTTGTTAACCAGTGATTACTGTACAAAAACTAGCTTTGTCATCATTAATACAGGCAGCATTGCAGACACACATTATTTAGGTCAAACTGCCTATAGATGTGTTGTGCAGTGAGAAAGAAAATGAACTCATCATCGAGTTAGATATCTTCTGTTTATGACCCCAAATAGTCCAACAATTTGCAGCAGAGTCGTGTAATATACCAGAGTCACTGGGCTCATTCAGATGATCTTGGTAATTAGAAATGCCTTCATCTACTTCAAAAATTTTGTAAATCTATTGGTAAACCCCAAGTGTAGTCTAAGTTTCATTTGTTTGTGGTTGTGAGGCATCTTGTGGGATAAGCTGGGACAAACTGTGTGCTTGCTGTAAGGAAAATGTTATGATGTGAGATTGTGTGTAAAATGTAATTTATGCATGACAAAACTCCCTTATCCAGGGATTCTAAATTCAGCTCTAATGGTCTCCACTGCCTTTTGAACCAATAATGAAATAATTTAACGCACCTGGCACTCAGCTGTCTAAAGTTGATCGGAAATAGATTGCATCTTCATCCAGTTGTGATATAACTTCCTGTTTGTGCACTGTCATTTCCACGTACACTTCTTGTCACTAATACCTATTTCTACAGTTCCCATAGCTTAATTGTGATCGGACAGTTGCACCAAATGCTAAGTTTTGTCCTCAAGACCGGTAACTCTTCCCACAAATAATGGGCACATTGCCACAACATCTTTGATTTGATACTCCACTTGAAAAAGCTTTATCAACCAGTGGTTTAATATGCCTTTGCATCAAGGATTTTAATCAGTATGTTAGCTCTACATGTTTTTCTGCCTCAAAGGGATTGATTGTACCAAGAGACAAGAATACAATAACATTGGGCATTTGTGGTTCTAGTAGCTAATACAATGTACGACTTAAAAATGTCAATGTCACCTGGTCATTACCCAGATGTTTTGCAATGAGCCTAATATTGCGGACTCATCTCTCTTGAATTACTGAAGTTGGAGATCTCTACCTTGTAGACAGTGAATGAGATACGTGTAGTCAAGCTTTTAACTACAGTAGGCCTATGTTTGATTGTTGAATGCTTTTGTGATGTATCTTTACAGCTCCAGGTTTTCAGGGTTATCCAGGATGTAAGTGTCACCTTTTTGATACATGCCAGTGTGTTACTGTATAAGCTGTTATTTTCGCAAGGGTTTAATTTTTGAAAATTTCACGAATCACTGTTGGATTGCAAGTTTAACAACGCGTGAAAATGTCGCCATTTGCACTGATGATAGTCTTGGTAAAAGTCTCAGTGTCAAATTGAGAAAACAACATCTCACAAAAATGTCTGTAACCTCCTTATTTGCGAAAATATATCTAAGCGAAAACAACAGCTTAAATACAATATCAGCATCTCTTGTATGATTTACTAACACAATCACCTTGAGGGTTGTACAGTACATTGTATATATATGAACTTTGTGTCATCTAATACATTTGTTACACTTGGTTTTGGGTGTGTGTCTATTTTTTTTTTCTGCCATTAATTGCTAGTAATCACACTGACACTCCTCTTCTACTCATGTCATATCCATACTGTTCTTGATTACTTGCAATCAGCGACGCAGCTACTAAGAAACAAACACGACAAAGGAATGAACTTCTGTGTGAGTGCATTTCTTCTGATGGTTAAGCTGTGTACAGTCATATCCTATCTAGAATGAAAACTCTGATATCTTGAGACGAGGAGTTGATATTGAGACTGTTCAAGTTTTTGTTATGACTGAAAATACAAATATAAGTTAAGAGGAAGTTCTCTGATGCTACATGTTACTGGCATGATATACTGTACGTACATGGTCATTATCACATAACACATCAGTATCAATCACATGTTATCAATGTGACTGTGTATCTTTCTCCTCACCCACTGTGTATATGATATATATTTCAGTGATTCTAACTGCTTCCTCATGGTGTTATCAGTGAAAGAGCTTACCTCAGTTATGCTAACCTAGATCCTGACTGACCTTCAATAACATGGTGTTCAAACTGATGTCAGTGATATTGTAAATTAACAGGTAATTGCAGCCAAATATAAAAATAATTAGGTGAACATCCAGCTGCAGGCATTACACTTCAAATCGGTGGATTAAGAGTTTAGATTTATGATGTTCTTATGTTGCTGGATTGCTGATGTTCTTTTATGTTGCAGAAACGCATGGTTTATGTGAAATTTAGCTTTTACCAACAAAGCTGTGATAAACCACCTGTTGTATGACAAAATATCAAGAAATACAATCAGTGTATGTGAAGAAGGCATGACGTTGATGGAATGCATGAATGCATATAATGAACTGTATGACATTTTGTAGAATGTTGATTCTCAGAGAATATGAGTTTTCTGTGCCTGATTACTTGGTTGAGTAAAACAGCATTTCAAGTTTAATACTGCATTCAATGAAGCATCGCTGTTTTTCTCACTTTACTTTAGGTTTTTACTGTTACTTTTTAACTTGATCTTTGTGTGCCATGGTGTAAACCCCCTGTACCACATTACTCTGAGACTGCAAAGCATGAGCGCTTATGGAAAATAATCTGTTTGACACAGCCATGTACTTTTTAAAGAGGAATACCCACTGTTATCATGTGCTAGAAATACAGTGCAGAAAAATTGCAGAGAAAATTACGGACTTTGCTATGATGTAAATATTTGACAAAGCTATGGATGACGGCACTTTCAGTGTACTGTGGTATATATTTTGATTTGAATCAATCACTTTGTGTCTAGTTGTGCTTTTGAGCAACCTGTTGACCAAGTTAGGTGTGTGAACATAACAACACAAAGATTTGATTACAAATTTGTCCTGAGCATCAGATGTTTATGTGAGATACGATACGCCATGCTTGCATGAGTATTGATTGCAGTCATGCATGGCCATTGTTCTATCATGTTTCTGTTTGGGGTGTCCATGCTATTTCAGGGGCTACTAATTACTAACTGACACTCTAATTCACCCGCCTTGTGTAATACACTGTCTCAAATCTAATGTACTGTTTGTGCCTTGTATTTCTCACTGTGGAATGGGATTGACTGAGATGTGGTGCTAACCCACATTATTGACATTTCATCAACTGCAGGAAGAGATATATACGTCTTGTATGGATTGACATTGTCCGTACAATCATTAAATAACAAATTATGAATGGAATCAATACATTATGCATACCACACTGTACATGTACATTTAATATTATCTTGTGAGTGAGAAGTCTTATGTATTCATATTTTGCTTGAGAATGCTTTAACATCTGGGCATTGTGTTTATAGTGTAGGAGAACTATTAGCTGTCATTTTTGGATCATGAATAATTGTTTTGATGGATTGTGTTTGAATGAAATGTGTGTAAAACTGAAAGTGCAGATACCAGTAACTTTCCTCCATGACATATGGAGAGATGTTCGTGGTATCATGGTATCATTGAGGTCCATGGTGGTATTAAGCCAAAACATGCCATGCTGTTTGTTATTAAGACCATGTTTTCCCATGTGAACCTCAACCTTTTTAATCTCACCATAAAACCATAAATTTTCACATGCATTTTAATTGTGCAAATTTTGCATCAAGATTCAAAACAATTCTTGTATGAACTATTCATTGAATGCAAGTGACAATTCATGAAAATTTCATGCTACAAATATTTCTAGTTTTACAGTATGCTGTTAAATCACATTTAAAACAGAACTAGTAATTTCCCATATTTCGTTGCAAAGTTATCAGAGCAACACATACCTAGTTGTTGTTGTTGTTCATTTTGGAGGGAAGATAGAATGTAGTGCAAAAGTCAACACTTGTGTGATTCACTTTTGATTTAAATCAGAATGTGAAAAAAAAGGATTTACAGCGTCAGTGATGGCATTCATTGGAAATGTCCCTAGAATGTTTGAAGAGGCCGAGACCCAGTTTACAGTGAGTAAAAAGGCCTTCATTTTACTGCAAACGCGCAAAAGGCCAAATGCGGTACTAAAATCGGCTGCGCATTTGGCCAAGCTCTGGAGGTACGTGTAGTCTCGGCCGCGACCGAGCCCGGCCTTTTCGCACTGTAAATGCAAACTGGGCCAAATGTGGTACCAAATTTAGTCTGGCTTCCAGACCCTCTGCCCATATCATTTCGCTATTCAGGATATTAACGCCCTCAACGTCGAAAACTAGTATAGTTGTATCCCCCGAACAGAGTTCGGAGGATACTGTAAAACATGATATATTCGCGGCATGAAATTTTCGCGAATTGGAGCTGACAGCCCTTTTCGTGGCATGAAATTTTCGCGAATTGCCACTGGTGTTCAATGCATGTAGTGTAGACAAAAAATTTCGGGGTCTGCTTGTGACAAGTTGTGTGTACGATCCTGGCTGTGTTTCCTGACTCCAAATGGGATTTGTGGGGGGGGGGGCAGGTTCGGGGATACATGTGCTTGATCGGGTCCCCCGGCCGAGTGCTCTAGTTTAAGGTGGTTTTGTCCTGCAGAGGCCTTTGCCTTCAGAAAAGGCGGCGACATCGTCACGGGGCAGGGACTTTGTCGTCGCGGAGTCCAGTTGGCAAAGGGGTCTGGAAACCAGACTACACCACATTGCAACTGGCGTACTCCCAATGATAGTGTTTATTTACAAGCAGAGCGCCACTACGACAAAACATTGAAAGGTTTGAATTAAAAGCCCGGGCCGAGCCCGGCACTGTAAACAGACAGAATTGCGGGGCTCGGCCCCGCAATTGAGGCCGGGCTGGGCCACGGCTCGGCCGCGGCTCGGCCCAGCCCCAGCCCCGCACTGTAAACGGGGTCCTAGTCTGCCAAATACTGCTCTTTGATATTAAACCTGCTACGTGGTTTTACCATTCATCACTAAAATTTGTCACCCTAGATGTGTGTGTCTGTTCATCTGTGTGTCTACTGTTATATGTCTGTTTGTAACTTACGAGTGAAGATGAGTTTTCTACAGTTTATAATGATTTAACAATGAGTGCATGCATTTCATATAGAGAACTTAGTTCCTGTGAATACCTTTTGAGATGCATAGTTTTGTGATAGAGCAAAAGGTATCATCTTTTCAAAGCAAAAGAACAAGAATACAATCATACTTTTGATTAATATCTCAGGAGTTCTATCCCTTTTAATGTACCATGGTACACAGTGAAGAGCAAGTATTCACCAGTATCCATTGTTTCATTCACCCTACAGCCCAGCCACCTGCACCAGGTTATGGTGCCCCTCCCGCGGGTGGAGCCCCAGGTTATCCTCCAGCTCAGGGGGGCTACCCGCCAGCAGCAGGAGGATACCCACAAGCTGGTGGCTACCCTGGCCAGCAACCTGCCCCCGGGGGCTACCCGGGCCAGCAACCTCCTCCGGTTGGGGGCTATCAAGGCCAGCAACCTCCTCCAGCTGCAGGGGGGTATGGACAACCACCACCTGCTAACTACCCACCACAAGGTAAGAGGGACATCTTGGTATGTACTTCTTGCATGCATTGTAAAAAGGACCAGAGTACTGGGAAACCTTGTTATAATGAGGATCATGACAATTACCTTGTTACGTATCCGTTATCTCATTACATCATGGTACAAAACAAAGATATATAAAGATTTTGGGCCTACAAAATCACCTTAGCTGTGATGCAGTTTTTGTGTACCGTATCTGACCTCTTTATTATAATGAGGTTCCACCGTAGTTGTAGGGGTGTTTCAGATAACAAAAGAACTTGTTTGTAGAGGTGTTGAGGAGTGCATGTTCTGTTAAGCAGATTATTTTTGTAAGTGTAAAGGACCTATCTCACTGGAAGAGACATCTAAACGTGACTCCAAAGAGCAAAAAGAAAAAGGCTTGCACCCTCTCCAAGAAGGCGACTCCAGGGCAATGTCTGAACCGTTTCCAAACAAGGCGACAAATGATTTGCTCGGAAGTCGCAGGGACATTGTATCGACATCTGTGGAAGTCACTGGGACTTTACCGAGATGTCTTCCATACAATGTAGGTCCCTGTTTGCATTTAACATCTGAATGGTATGACCTCTTGGGGAGGTGGAGTTTTAGCCAATTCTGTATGCACTTCCATCATGCAATGATGCAATCACGCTGACATGTGAGTGTATTCACAGCTCCATGTTTGATTTAGACACCTGTTACGTATCTTCTATACGAAAAAGCCGACCTGAGGCTGGCCTCAGGCCGGCCCCAGTTTGGTTTTCTCGTATGTGTAAACGGTCACACAAAAGTGGGGGCTGCCTCAGGCCACCTCTGGAGGTGGTCTGAGGTCGGCCAGCCACAGCTATGTGTAAATGGTAACGGGCCAGAGGTAGCTGCGGTTGACTGGTCACATGACCTTTTGCAGGGGCGAGAGCGCGGTAGAGTATCAAAACCAAAGTTACCGAGCGAAATGTTTCTTTACTAAAAGTTGCTCCTATGGCAGAGTAGGGGGAGGCGACGTGAGGCCGGCCCATGTGTAAATAGGGTGCATGAGGAGCATCGTTGCTCAAGCCGGCCAGGAAGCCACAAAGCGGCCTCAGGCCAGCCTCGGGTCTGCCTCGAAAAGCAGACCTCGGGCTTTTTTCCATGTGTAACAGGGGTCTTACAGACCATGGAGTTTTTGGCAATGATGCTGCATGGAATGTCATTTGCAATTTATTTGTGAGGAAATTCACTTCATTGTTTGAACTCTGAGTAACTCAAGACACACTTAGGCACTTCAGAAACGTAACCACAAAAGAATTGTTTTGTTAATCCAGAACCTGTTGCGGCTACGCGTAAGTGTTGATCCCTGTATACTGGTGTTAGAAATACTGGCATCAAGGAAGGTACCAGCATTTATAAGTCAAGATAAAGTCATAGATATCTGCTGGAGGATAGGACAACAATACACTGTATATCTACTGAAGGCAATATGTGCAGTAACCCCAGTGATAGAGAACCAGCAAGTCATATCATCGCCTAACACCACGATTGTATAGCAGAAATAAAGAGTATCAAGGTTAATTGTAGGGATATGGGAAGGAGAAGAAGTGGAAACTCTGTATATTCGTGATCCTATGATTATACTGAGTGTTCAATTGTTTGATTTTTTTTCATGTCATCAAATTACCACTGTTCTGCTGTGCATCCATTGTCAATCTCATGCCTGAACATAGTGGTTATTTGTGAGTGACAGCTAGCTGATGCATTATGGGATTTGTGTTGTCTTTCTTTTCATTATCATTTTAAACACCAGTGTTGCTGGCACAGCTTCCTTGATGTCGTTCCCATTTTTTGTATCTTTTGTGTCTGTGGCTGATTTTTCTTGTTGAAACATTACCTTTAATGGCACAGAAAGAGAAAGGGTGTTATCGTGATGGCTCAAGTACACAGGTTGGCTTCACAGTGCATAGCTTAATGAAGAGGGCCAGTGACACACATTATGTATGGCACTTGAGAGCCATTGCAGTGCTCGCTTGTCGAAAAGATTTACGAGCTACACCCATTAGTTGTGTAATGTCATGTAAAGTGTCATGGCTCACATGAAAATAAAGAGACAAAAGTGGCATATTTTAGCTCAGCTTAGTGATATCAGTTGCTTCATTCTGTGGCCCTACTTATGACATTGGTCATAAAATCCAATTCACTATCCTCTTTTCCACCTCCCTAGCTTTGTGCAGTTACATCAGTAGCAGGCTGACATGCTTGTGTATTTATCTCTGCCAGTGCTCACACATTTTGCACGTATCACATAGATATTTATACATGTTTACTACGACAAATTTTGAAAGGAAAATTTTTAAGTATACTGTAGATAAAGTGACATCCAATAGATACAAGCATACAACGGACATTTGCTCAGAGTTTTTTATATTTACGGCATGATGAAGTTAAGAAGTGGAAATAGAGTTTGGTTATGAATTGGGTATGTCGGAAACGCAATGTCCATGAAGTTGGGGGAATACATTCATATGATTCACATTCTGGTTAGATGCTTACACTAAAAGTGTTTGGAGTGCATGATATTGGCAGTGTTTGTTTATCACCACTTGATAATGTAATATCATACCATGCAAGAAATGTGTGTGCATTGTGTAAAAGGAAGCGTACTAGCAAATAACACAACTTCCCCTTTTGCACGCAAAGTTCCGTCTCTGTAAATCTTGGATAAGGATTTTTACCCCACCCTGGGGTACCAATTAAGAATGCACCACTTCAAATGATTTGTTTGTATAAACATTTTCTTTTTCTTTTATGGTGCTGTGCCCAGGGTTTATGGGTGAAAGCAGAGCTTAGTGTTTTATGCCAAAAGATTTTGTTGTGTTAGTGATCCCAACACAACGGTGAATGAAGGCTACATGTAATTATACATCAAATCCATGTACTTATACCACTCAGCAGCAGTGCTCTGCAGCAACAGCATCAGTACCACTGAACTGAGCTTTATCAGTCCACAGAGGGGCCAAGTTTGTGAATTAAGATGATCTCTTATATCATTATCATTTTGTTTCAAATATAAGGTATTCATTTACATTGAGCATATCATTCAACATGGATGAATTGGCATTGAGATCAGTGTCACCATTCGCTGAAATTTGGACACTGTGATCAGTGTGTAATATCTGAAGAAAACGAGGTACCCGTACACAACACCGTAACTTAGGTTATGATGGTAACCCAGTTTCGGTGTGCTGAATCACATGATGACTGTGTTTCAGAGAAAAAGAAAAATGCCCTCTGTATTTTCTGCATAGTATTTCTCACAGGTCACTCATTGTTTGACACCATGATACCCACTGAAGGGTCACAGAAACATGTCAAAGACTTGATGGTGTTAATACCTTGTGTAACGTCTGTTTGTGTGTTTGTTTGCTTAATTTAAACTACTCTGTTGTTTGGACATCAGAATGTATATATGAATGTCTCATGCAGTGAACTAGCATGTGGCTGGGTTGCTGAATGATGAATACGAGCCTTCACTTTAACCCATTGAGGACGAGTCCCATGTATACTAGTACTTGGGCAAGTGTGTAGGATACGCATGTTATAGCACAATCAGCCCGTCCTCGATGGGTTAATAGGACTCTAAGATGTTGAGGTATTTGTAGCACTTGAATCATTTTGTTTGCACCATACATGTTATAAATGAGTAGATGAAGAAAATAAACCAGGAAGGAAATGAATGAAAATTTTGCATGATAATGTTAGTGTGCGTGTAGTTAACAAGTGATATGAAAGAAATTTGTTACTTTGTCACAAGTGGTACATATGTAAGTGCTACCCCCTGGTCTTCTTTAATTTGCAAGCTTTCTTTGTTTTCATTTAGTTTTAAAGGGATCGTATAGTTTTGGTTCAAACTTCTGGTTTCTAACATTTTTTTGTGAGATAATGAGAAACCTCTTATGAAATTTGAGAGAGCATGTAATTCAAAGAGGAATTCAATGTTCATTTGATGAAAATTGGTTGTGAAATAGCTGAGATATTCAAAACAAAGCAATCCTAACAAAAGGTGGGACCAACCTTTTATTACGATCGCTTTGTGTTACTTTTTTTGTGGGTGTCTCAGCCATTCCAAAACTGGTTTTCATCAAATAAACATTGAATTCCTCTTAGAATGATATGATGTGTACTACAGTGTATTTCATAAGCGTTTTCTTGGTATACATCTCGTAAAAAATTTAAAAGCCTGATCATCATCTCCACCAATACTATGCCATCCCTTTAAGATTGCTGCTTAATTTTTTTTTTGGTTCGAGTGTTCACCTATTTATGTTCATTTTTCGTTCGCCTTATACCCCCATTCCTCAGGAGGGTACCCCCAGCAGCCTGCAGCCCCTGCAGCCTATGCCGCTGGTGCCGCCCCCAGCTACCCCGCCCAGCCAGCCGTTGGGCAACAGCCCCCACCCCCGTCCTCTCAGCAACTCTATGGGGCACCTGGCGCAGGTAGATAGTGGCCCTCCCTATTCCCATTCCTCACCCTGTCTTGTCATCAGATGATTCCTTTCATATGAATGTTGAAGTTATCTCGCATATGCTGTACACTGTATGCGCCATATATTTAGTGAGTCTAATTCTTAGCTGGTTTGGACTTGCCAAAAATTACTTGAGTTGGTTAAATTCATGGTGTGTACAGTTATGAATGGAGAAATGTACTGTATGCCTGCATGTTGCATTCTTGTTCTTCTAAGTTCGCATATAGCACGCAACTTGAAAAAATAATGAAAATAGAAAACCTCACAAAATATATGGTGCAGTCAATGGTGAAGTCTGATGATGCTATCACAAATATGAAAATAAATGTCATACCTCTTGACTAGTTTATAATATGCTCTTAGCTGCATGTTTATGAGGATGACAATACTTACCAGACATTTCTCCTGTGCTAATACATGATTTGTAAGAATGTTGTACAAAGAAAGAAATGCACACAGATTTAGACAAGGTGAGAGAGGAAATAGGGCATGCAAACTTCATTGCAATGTTTCAGTCACTGTCTCAAGTGATGTTGACTAGTATCACCAGACGTGTCAATGATGAGATGATATTTGCTAGCTGCATGCTTTCAAGAAACACTCTGCCCCAAGTACAATATTGTGTCTTTATCGGACTTGACAGACCTATTGTGAAACTAATCCACAATAAAGATTCTAATGTGTAACCTTGAAAGAAACTGTTCATTGTTTAGCAGTCTAAACCTGTGTTTCCTTGTGAATATGTGTTTGTTATGTTATTTGTTTAAAAGACATGAAATTTGTAAATCTAATACCATACATAAACTGGGGGGGGGGGGGAGTACATCATCCTTCTTGATCTAGAAAATGAAATTAACAAAACTTTTGTTCAACTTTGCAGAGTTAATTGTTTAATATGTTTAAGCTATTTGGTTTTTTTTTAATGCACTCTAATGTTTCTGTTCAAAATCAAATTACCACGTCGTGACTTGCTTTCATATTAGAGAATAATATTTGGTGTGTACCTGTGTAGGGATGTGTGTCTTCAGTATTGTAAAGGTATATTTGATGAGACTTCATACGTGGTTGATTGTCTTGTGTAATTATGCTCCCATTATTAAAGCACACATAATATCGTACTGGTTTTGTAGAGTTTTGTGGTGAGGTCTTTTGTCGATTCCACTAATTTCCAAAAAGTTTTCAAGTTTAAAGTTTATTTAACCAATTCATTAAACATTTGACATTTTACAAAAGGATACAGCATTAAGAATAATGAATGGTTTGGGACCCCAAAAGAAGCAGAGCTTGTAAAAAAGGGGTCCCGGATAAACATATAAAACAAAGCAAAACATACTAAAGTTTTAAACGTAAATGTGATACAATTACAAAGATTAGAAGGCTTGTGGGTACCAACCATCCATGTAATGGTGGGGTTGAAATAGAATGAGCCAACTTCCATTGGAATTATTTTGTTTACTGTTGTGATATTAGACCAATGACATCCTTGGAGGCATTATGAATGAATCGTAAAGACTGCCTTGTGTCCTCGATTCCAGTGAAGCTGATGTAAAGGTTTTTGTTACTTATCGTTTTATATAGAGTGTTGTGTGATTTCAGTCAAGAGATGATGCCATTTGTGAAGAAGGTATACTTCTAAAAAGAAAGTTGCTCAAAAGCCAACAATATTGACTAGAAAACAACAGCATAATATTACACAAAAGAAGCTAATGAGGGGATGCCTACATGTATTAGTGTTACCCTCTTTGAAAATCAATTATGTAAGATGATACATAGTCTTTCATAAGTTTCATACTTTCTATTTGTCGCTTGTTTGTTTTACATCACACATGCTCGTTTGATTGGGACTTGTATGATCATCTATTCTAGTGAAATTTTGCTATAACCACTTCTTGGATGTCTTACAATTGCCAAGACTGTCAATAGGTAATTGTCAGTTAGCCACAAAGGAAACCATTAGGGCTAATGAGCGCCTTCCTGCTCTGAAGCAGCAAACAAAGGTTTCAAATGGAATTGTGGTAATTGAAACATGTCAGAAGTGGATTGCGGTTGTTCATGTCCTGCAAGTGTAGTTCATTGCATATCTTACCGGTCATTTTTACCAGTGCACATGCACAGTGCACTTCAACAGTACTTTGGTGTTATGGTACTTTTGGCTGTAGAGTTTCTTCGAACCTGATTGTTCCTTAGAGTATTGGCTGTGTGAAGTGATATATCTTTTTCTTGTGCTTTTTCTTATTGCATGTCATATATACATGTATATGATCATATAGATATATATATATACAAATATAAAGCAACCATCAATAAAGCTGAAAAGGAAAATAAACATGCATTGAGAAAGAACTATCAAAATTCAAACTAGTCACTTCTGTTATATTTGTATGATGCATGTATGTTATATGTGTATGTATGTTTTATGCATGTACATGTGTACATGTGAGGTGGAGCATGAATTTCATTATTTGATGCCTGCAAGCAAACATAGTAAACATGAAAAATCAGTCCTTATAGATATCTTTGAAAAGAACTTGTATTTTTTAGATAGTACTGAAGAAGCTGGTCATTTTCCATCTTGCAAAAGTAATCTGAATATTTTGCATTATATATATAAATCTCTTGTAATACACATCCATTACAATATCAGAAGAAAAGATTTTATGGACAGATTCTCTTTATGAAAAGCCAAACAAGCATCCACTAGCATGCAAACATGAACATATAGTGAAAACCAGTGCGAAAAGGCTGTCAAGAGATGGCTGTTGCTCTATTCATTGCTATGTAAAGATGAAATACACGTATGACTATTTACTGGTCTTCCAATGAAAGCTGTGATGTTCATTTAATGAACTTTGTACTTGAAATATCTCCTTACACCCATTCACCCTGTGGCTTGAGCTATTTTTAGCAGTGGTGTCATGCATTCAAGTGTTGTATCTGAAAACTGTATAACACTATTGACTCCCTTGCTGTTCTCTTTTCCCCCCTTCATGTGTGCACACTGCAGGTGCTGTAGCAGCTCAGCAGGCAGCTGAAAAGCCCAAGCCAAAGGTCAGTGACCTTTTAAATCCTCATGAATATTAATAGCCATGGCTTCCCTGCCCCGCCCCTGAACCTTTCGTACATGTATAGATCTGCACATGTTTAGACATGATAAAGCTGTGGGATAGAGAAATTGCTGAGGGATACTGAGTTTCTTAGGTGATGTATCAGTCAGCATTTTAAGTTTGCACTCAATGAATTATGATCAGAATATTTGAACAGCTGGCATGCAGTTTTATGTAACGCTTTTAGGCAGAGAATTTTGGCAAATAGCCTTGTAAGGATTTAATCTGTCTTGTTTCTCCCTACAATTCATACTAAGTTATATTTTCAGCCCTTTCTTGCCCATTCAACTTTTTCATATTTTCAGAACATACTCTGTTTTGAGGGGGCTAGATTTATCCAGTTCTAGTTCTGGTCAAACAAAACAGTAAATGAGACAATAACTAGCTTTCTTCCCTACAGTTGCAACACACATTGCCAAGACCTTGCAATTCAGTCCATGCTATTTCATTTGTAAGGGTGATTTCTGCTACATTTCTCTTTACATTGATTACATTTGATGAAGAAGGGCCTACATACCCATTCTGGACAATATCTGCATGTTCATATTTCAGGAAAATTCACACACACACACAAAAAAAGATAAATTCTTCTGATTGAATATGCTCTGAAACCTTTTATATTCACTATATTTCCCCTTCCCTTATTTATATGCTTTGCCTTGTGTGTATGGCAAACATTCATTTTGTACTTCCGTCACTTATTCAAAGAGTTTCTGACATAGTTATTATGCCTCTGCCCCAGATGATATATTTTTAAGGTATTATGCTTGAAAGCTGTCTATCCACCCCAGGTTTTATATACCTGATTTAGAGATGATACAAAAAAACAAAAAAAAAATCAATGGATTATTGATTGCTTGGCCCAGGTATGCTACAACATGAGGTTTACATGCGCTTACTTGATTTTGAGCAAGATCCCCCAAGGTCAGAGGTCAAAAGGTCTGGGAATTTCATCTTTGAAGTAATTTTCCTGTTGTAACTTCAGCTAGGATTGACCGCTGGCAGTAGAATTAAGTAGGTAGCATAAAAATACAGAGATAGTCATTTACGTGAAATGATAGTGATGAAAGGTCATAGTCAATGTCAAAGGTCTCAAAGTGTTATTTTACAGCCATTACTAGAGCTAGAAATGTCCAGTGGTAGTATGATGTGGTAGGAAGGATAAAAATGAATAGATCTACATGTAGGTCAAAGGTTATCGTGTACTTTGGCTTTAACTGTCATTTTCCAACGGTAACATCATGTAGGAATGTAAAATGGTAATATGTGGTAGGAAGAATAGAAATAGATAAAGACAATTCTTTGCATGAAATAATGGGATAAAAGGTAACAGGTCAATTAACTGTAGTGAACAACTCATTTTCCAGCCAATTCTATAGCTTGTAACTTGTGTAATGTGATGAGTAGAAACAAAATGGAGTATATTTCTTCTGTGCGCATAAAGGGAAAGTTTTATTCGTGAGGTCCGTGGTCAAGATCAATAAACCTTATGGTAATGTACATGAAGGGCTATGGTTGAAGTGGAATAGAGTGATTGCATGAGAAAGCAAAGGCATCCCAGCTAGCCTTTTGCAAAGGCAGCTGGCAATGGACTCGCACACAGCGAGCAGTGTACTCACACGCACACAGCGATGGGATGCAAAACTCTCTCTGTTTTGGTTGTAACATGTTATCTATTTCATCCACCTGTCTCTGACCGTGTCTCTGTGATTTCAGGCCCCGCCCGCTGTGCAGGAGCCTGTGACATCACAGATGCAGCGCATGGCCCTGACTGACCAGCCGTTTGAGACCCATGGCACCGTCAAGCCCTACCATCCATTTGATGCAGAGAATGATGCCCAGGTTCTCCGCAAGGCCATGAAGGGAATGGGTACTGCTGAATTTACTCGTCTCTGATTTTAATCATTTTCAGAATATTATGTTATTACTGTATAGCCCCCCCCCCCCCCCCCCCCCCCCCCACCTGCACATGGTGTGTATGGGGGTATGTGGGAATCACTCTGAGGTTGGGTGGCCGGGTGGTCAGTCTGTTGGTCAGTCCATTGAAAAATCATGTGGATCAAACTACTCCTTCATTTTGTGAGCAATTGACAGAAAATATGGCACATGTGAACGCTATCATAGGTAGGTGTCTCAAACAATATGTTGCCACGGTAGCAACATTTTTGAATGAAGATCATACAAAAATATTGTGAATTGAGTAAGCTCCCTCATGTTTCTTTGTTTTTTTTAGCATTTGACATGAGATTTGGCACATATGACCAATATAACTTTTACATGAGCAAGACACAGTTTTTGTCAGTATGCATTGCCATGGTAACAGCATTTTTTTTCCATCAAATAACATACAAAAACAAAATGTGGATCTAGCCTACTTCCTCAGTTTTAAGTGGAATATTAATGACATTCAGTGATAGTTCTAGTTAATATTTAAAGCACTATAGAATTGTTGTAAGGCTAATTGAAAGAGAAAGGGAAGAAGGAAAGAGAGTCAGTTAGACCATCACAGATCCACATTTTCTTCCTGAGTTTCAAGGACACTCCCAAATTACATTGGTCTCCTTACATTTCATGCCAAAGTGGACATGCTCCTATCCGTTATTCTTTAGATAGAAAGACACAGTGCCGTAAAGAGGAAACAGAATTTTAATAATTCAGTTTTTTGTTTGCTTACAATGTGTCAGTTTCAACTCTAAACAAACTCACTCAAAAGCTGCCAAGAGACAACTTCCTGAAGCTGATTCTTCTGCCTACAAAGTGAAAACATACAAAACAAAATATGAGTACATGTAAAGCATCATCCTCTCTTGCCCTGTGAGAGTTTGTTTTGAATTGCAAGAGGCATGGCACATAAAATCAGCAAATCATCAAATGTGGGAAAAATCCTTCAAAGTCGGTCCTGGCAAGTATATGTACCATTGTTGTCCCCAAAGTGTTTATGGATAGAAAAGTATAGATAATTTGTAATCAATCTAGGTGAAGTTCAGAATTGTCTAAAAGATGCTAAAGAGAAAGTGGACAGCCCCATGCTTGCAGGCAATAGAGAAGAGAAACCCAAGCATTCAGGAAATGCTTGCCTGGGCACTATCATTAACCCAGATCACCAAGGCCATAGCCATGGACGCAATCATACAACACTCATTAGCTGTGAGGGGAAAAAACACCAACAACATTCGCTCATTCTATCATGATATTGTTCACCACTCATGTAAGCATTAGCTGTGCAGGTGAGAAGGCAGTATCACATTATAAACAAATGATCTTGCTACATGTTTCACCATCAGAGGGCACCAGCCAACTGCATGAGTCAGGAGTTACATGATGTTCCTAGACTATTTATGGGTAAAAAAGGATAGAAATTCCTTTCGATTGGATAGAACTAACATCTATATGAAGGCTGTTGCATTGTGATGGAACAGAATTAGCATGTTGAAGTAGGAAGTTGGAATTTTGACGTAATTTGTCGTTTTATCAGGGACCGATGAGCAAGCCATCATTGACCTCATCACTAGCCGTAGCAACGAGCAGCGTCAGAAAATAAAACTCCAGTTCAAGACTATGTACGGAAAGGTAGGACGTTGGTCCTCAACCGATCGGGACATGTAGGATTGATTCAGGACTGTGTCATGCAATGTCCCTCATTATATGTATCAAAGAGTATTTTTGCGTTCCTGTATGTCATTACCCACGTGCATTGTTACTGTTTGTTTGCAACCAGGCTTGACGTTGCTTTTCATTTCAGCTGGACATTGCAGTGTTGCATGGTATCCTCCCTGTTGTTTTGCTTTTGTTTGATGTGTGCTTTTATATTTGGTCACTTCTGTAATTATGCACTCCTGTTTGTCTCCCACAGGCCATTTAAGATCAACATTAATATCATCTCAGTTTTTCCCTCGTCTTTTTTCACTCCCAAGATTTCAGAGTTGGCGTACGAGTGTGCCTTTTTAAAAGCCTCATACTTCAGTTTTCTCTGCCTAATATCTATAAAGCCACCTTACTGATTATCTGTCTTTCTCCCCAAGTATCCTGCTGTTAATGTCATTCTATTTCCCAGTCTATCTCTCCACTTGTCTTCCCAATTCAGTCTCATTCTCTCCCGCTGTCTCCGTATATGTCTTATTTTTGTCTTATCTTTCTGTGAAATCTTACTCATTTCTTCTTCTTTTTTTTCTACCTCAACTAGCAACTGTCCTAGTCCTTTGTCTGTATGTCCAAAGCTTGATCTCCATGTCGTTTTTTGTTTTCTCCATTGATGTTTTGAAGCAGGTCAAACCTTCATGTGGCAGACTGCAATGAATCGTCGGTGATGTCACATTCTTGGAAAGTGACATGGCATAGCATGGCTGACCTAGCGTTATTGGAGCCATCCACACAAACATGCATGCACACACATAGAATTACGTACATACACACACACACACACACACACACACACACACACACACACACCATGCCATGCCATGAGACATGTGCATTGCATCCCACATACATAATCATGTGTACATAGCATGATCAAACATACTGTTAGTCACTGACATTCACTTCGCTGGAATGTTTGTTTCAGATTGTTTTTGTTTTTTTTTTTCTTTTGTATTTCATCCATTCATGATCCGAACACGACCGTTTGTTTCACCCATTACAAATCAGGAACGGATGAAATGGCCATCATCAATGTGATAGCAAAGAGGAGCAATGTACAGCGCCAACAGATAAAACTCCAGTTCAAGACCATGTATGGAAAGGTAGCCTTGAAGAATGCCATCTCTTTCTTTCTTTAATACTATCTGTCTCTCTTTCTTCCCATCTCAACATACATGTACTTCATGCATTGAGTTTACTGGGCTTTTCTATCATCTCCACATCCACTGGGTAATAGATGAAAAAAGAATAATAGTGCATCTATTAGGAAACAATAGAGCACTTGAAGAAAAACTGACTGTCATGTATATTTAGACATTGTACATACCCAGCATGATATTAAGTATCTTTGGCAATATTAACATGAAAGCACTAGAAAGTATTGAGAAGTGCTGCTAAGAATGTGGATTTTTTTTTTTTTTTTTTTTTTTTTAACATCTGAAAATTTCCTCAGTACTCACAAGTTCAATTTCTTTTTGTTTTGATTTTGTTTCATAAGAGTTTAGTTTACACTAACCCATTTCATTGTAGAGCTATATACTATGAGTTATCTTGCCTGGTATTCATTCACTTGTAATGAAAACAAAACAACAAGAGCCAAAATAGACCACATAAAATTCTGTGTTATGACTTTTCGCATGGAATTCACCACCTAGAATCCTTACCATGCCATGCCTTAGCTAGTTCATACAATTTTCTTTGGTGCCTTTTAGCTAGTTCTGAAAGAAAGGAAAACTATGCTGTTGCCCCTTCTCTCTTTCTCTTTCTTTTCTCTCCAATCATATGTTTTTGTATCTGTCTATCTATCTATCTATCTATCTATCTATCTATCTGTCTATCTATCTATCTATCTGTCTGTCTGTCTCCTTATCTGTCTACCCATCTATATATCTGTCTATATATCTCCTTATCTATCTCTCTACCCAGCTACAGTATCTCCATATCTGCCTGTATCCATCTATTATCTATCTCTCTACCCAGCTATCTCCATATCTGCCTGTATCCATCTATTTATCTATCTCCCATCTATCTATCTATCTATCTATCTATCAATTTATCTATATATCTTCATATTTATTTTCCTATCTATCTCTCTATCTATCTCTCCAGCTATCTATCTATTCATATGTCTATCTACAAACATCCTTTCAGCTATCTCTCCAACAATACCCTGATATAGATATCACCAAGCAAAAATTGGTGATTATGTCATCTTGCTGAGTTGGTTGTCTGAAATGTAATTTTGACCCACTTTTGTGGAATATAAAGTCTAAGATACCTTGTTAACCAGGACATTATTTGAGATGTATGAACCAATCCATCTCTTACTGACAAAATGTCCTGTGCATTTCTTGTTTAAATAAAGACTTAGGAGCTCATTCATTCATTTCATTTATTTCCAACAACAAAAAAAGTATGCACAATCATAAACAATGTAATTGTCTGAATACAGAGTACAA
This sequence comes from Diadema antillarum, assembly GCF_040938485.1. Lineage (NCBI taxonomy): Eukaryota > Metazoa > Echinodermata > Echinoidea > Diadematoida > Diadematidae > Diadema > Diadema antillarum. Next base: position 2,958,780 of record NW_027271292.1, read on the forward strand.
TGTATTTCAAAAATTTTCGTCATCATTTACATCATTACATCATCAGCTATTTTTTTTTTTGTGGAACCTTTCTTTTCTTTTTCTTTTTTAAATTTGACTCTTGTGGAGTTGTGCATACAAACATTTCATTGCATTGCACCTCATGTGTCATCAGGTACCAGCCAATGTCAAAACACTTTCCTGTACTTTATGTCAAATCCTGTTGCTTGCCATGTGCTAACCTTTCTCTGTTTCCTTGCCTTAACCAATGAATTTGTACATATTTTGTTTTTCTCTTTGTGCATGGTTTGATATACATGTAGCTTGAGAGTAGTTACCATCATAACTGTGCCTCTAATGCTTATGTGAACATTCATGCCACTAAGTGTTTTGTGTATACTGTATGTGTATTTGATATATCACTTTTGATATTGTTATGATCCAACAGTATATCAGGTAACGTATGAACCATTATTATCTCCAAAAGAGAAATGCCTAGATTAACTCATTGCTTGACTACTGTAAAAGTGGTTTCTTTCACAGTGGTTTTATTTTCGCGCTTTGAGGTTGAACCGCGAATTTAACATCACGCGGAAATGTTTTGAAAAGTCGCGCGAAATTACCCAAGCAAGGAAATGTTTTGAACTCGCCGCTTGTTACAATGCTATTGCGCACATGCACACACAAAGATTCCACGCATCGAGTGTATTGATGGTCAACACACACTCAGCGATACCGTGTTATAAAGTACTCGAGAGACAGGATTTCAGGTAAGCCTGCATTTAATTCTAATTTCTATTTAATAAATAAAAGAATAATTGGATTATAGTTTGGGTTTTCATGTGCAAGATAAAACAGTTTTTGCCGACTATGAATTCACAGATTTTGCCAACTATGAATTCACAGATTTTGCCAACCGCGAATTTAAACACACACGAAAAAGTCTGCACCGATGGAAACCGTGAAAGTATCTGTACGTGAAAGAAACCACTTTTACAGTAATATTGTGTGACACTGACACAATGTATTTCTTGTAAAGAAACTTTTAAGGGAGAGATGGTATGGATCATGAATACTTCTAACATATTTCTATGTACTTGAAAAAGTGGGCTGCTTTGTCTGGTTTATTTTTACTTATTCTTTGAATGCCTTAATTTCAATCATGTACATATTGATAATTAACAAATGTATATCCATTTAAATGAAGATCTAGAAAATTTACATCATACCAAGAAATTCTACTTGTAGTGGTGGATACATTATACTTAGAAAAGTGTTTCATACAAAAGTTTTCTAAAATTTTCTTATCAAGGCGCAACTTAGCTGAACAATCATCTCAGTAGATTTTGTGAATGACCTTTGCAGTGGTCCAATTCATTTGATTTTTAGATTGATTCTCAATTCGACTTAAAGGGATTGTATAGTTTTGGTTGGGACCTAATTTCAGGTTTCTAATATTTTTTAGTGAGATATTGATAAATCTCTTATGAAATATGAAGGAGCATGTAATTGCATGAGGAATTCAACATTTATTTGATGAAAATTGGTTTTGAAATGGCTGAGATATCCAAAACAGAGCGATTCTAATAAAGTGTGGGACCCACACTTTTTTACGATTGCTTTGTTTTACTTTGTTTTTGGATGTTTCAGTCATTCCAAACCCGATTTTCATCAAATAAACTTTGAATTCCTCTTAGAATGGTATGCTCTGTACTATTTCATAAGTGTTTTCTTGGTATCTCACAAAAAGTTAAAAGCCCAATTCTCATCTCCACCAATACTGTACCATCCCTTTAATATCATGAGAAGTCCAAATGACTGCGTAATGTGTGATTTCAGAGTTATGGCAATAAATGCAGCCCAGTATCTGCCAAGTATTGATCTCTGACAATGGGCCAACCACCTGGGGGCATTTCATGAAGCATTATAATTTTGTCCGACAAACTTGTCCGACAAATTTGCTCTCGGCCAATCAGATGCAAGGATTTCAGTAGCTTATAACAGTTTACATGTACTTGATATTTGTATGTCCTTTATCTCCTTCACTTTCTCTTCCTTCCGCGCCTAGAGCACTCTGCAGAGTGGATTTGGTGCTATATAAATCATATCAATTATTAATTATTATTATTATTTTGTCAGATGAAATATCTGACAAAATGCTTCATGAAATGCCCCCCAGATCTCATGTTACACCTGGTTCTATAGATAGTGATGATAGCGTACATGTACTCCGTGTATTTACATCAATGGTCCCATTAATCTCATGGAGTGCTCCCAAAGTTGTCATTGAGGTATTTCTGACCTGCCAATGAACAGGACTTGATCCATGACCTCAAGTCTGAGCTGAGTGGTAAGCTGGAGGATCTGATCCTGGCTCTCTTTGTTCCTGGACCTCAGTACGATGCCTACGCTATCAACAAGGCCATCAAGGTGAGGATGGGTCCCTTCACACCTTAAAAATGTGACCGGCTACAACAAAAGGATCTGAAAGTCGAGGGAGGTTGGATTTTCTGAAAATGACATGAAATTATTCCCTTTCTCTTCCGTTTTAATTTCTTATATTAAACATGACTCATAAAACTACTCGGTTGTGGAAGCATTGACGATTTTATGAGACCATGTCGAATGGTTTTGGAAATCAGCGTTTCGAGAAAACCGCCTTCAAAGTTTTCCTTCTGACGCAATTGTGATCAATGGGAGATAAGACAGTTTTCACCTCTTGACAATAGAAGGTATGCTCCTAGCAACCTCCGTGATGTTCATTCAAGCTTAGCGTCGGCGATCTACGCATGACCAATCAGTAACAGTGATGCCATGCATTGACCGATAAGATCACTCCCTTGTTGCAAGGGGCGGAGTCTATCTGCGGCACTAAATCCAAATCTTCAGACAAGTTTCTGTTATGTTGAAAGTCGGAAAATCATGGTCCTGAAAAACGTTAATTTCTAGTCTTTCCTTTGACCATTTAGCTTTGAAATATCAGCAGATGATAGACGAAACATTAGACTTCAAAATTATGCCAAAAAACAGAAATTTGATGGTTTTTGACTCATTTTGGTGATCTGACTTCAAACTCGATTTCTCGACTCAGCCGTCTGTGACTTTCGGATCCTTTTGTTGAGGCGGGCCAAAAATGGTCCAGTTTAATCCAGTAGTGGTGGAGTATGACGTAATGTATCAATTTCTAAAGTGCAGAACCTGTGTAGGTATAATTCTTCAGTGCTACAAAACCTGATCAGCTTATACAGTAGTGAACAGTTGAATATAGAGACATGATTTAAGTCTTAATTTGAATGACGCTATAGTTGGGCATTTCCTGATTTCTAATTGTAAGTTATTTCACAGTTTGGGAGCTGCACAGGCAGCAAATCTCTCAGTGCAGATCTCTCAAAAGAGAAGCGATCCTTGAGAATCTGGATCTCGTACAGATCAACCTAGCACAAGAGTTCAAAATTGAAATGCTTTTGAGAGGGAGGAAAGTAATTGTTCAGCTAAATCATCCAGTGATACATAGATGTGATTAAACGATCAAATGACGCCTTTGTAGGACAGGTACTGTTTATTAGCTGGCACCAATAAGAAAGTGCATTATCTCACTTTTCCATCTGATCTCGAGTGTCTACGAAAACCTATTTTCTTGTAGTGTGATGTGGTGCTCAATAGCTCAATAGCACTAGTACAGATAAACTCTTGATAGGGAGAAGATTCTTCATGGTGGGATGTTTGAGTGTATAGGAGATACAACATTTCCATTTTTCCTTCTTTTAAGGTAATACTAATAATTGTAAAAGGTAGGAGAGATATGGGGGGAAAAAGAAACTCATTTGAATAGTGTGACAAGCTTTAATGTCACACCCAGTGTTTGCGTTTCCGATTGCACTGAGACATTTGATAGTGGGGTCATGATGTCTTTAATGCATTGATGCATTTGCACAATTGATACTTGAATGTGATAGCCAGGAGTAGGAGAGCTGTGTAAAGATGCATACCAATTTATGAAAGTTCATATTCCAAGTATTAAATAATGCATGCTTGTATGTCTTCCTCATTGGTCTGTGATTTCTGTGAAATCTTTGTCTGACATCAATGCCGTTATGATCAATCCCCACTACTTCAGTGTTGTCCTCTGCGTCACTCCATCCTAGAGGCTTATCCTTCTTTTTGTTCTGTTCTCACCTTTCAGGGTCTTGGCACAGATGAGGAGATCCTCATTGAAGTCCTCTGCACCAGAACCAACGAGGAGATCAGGGAGATCAACGAGGAGTACAAGAGACGTGAGCTTGAGTCATCTTCTCACAACACCATGCCCGATCTCTAGCCCCCTACCCCTCCCCCAGCACTTCCTTTATTTCACCCTAAACCTTCCCATTCAGGTTCCTTTGAGCCCCTCCTCCCTAACAAGTATGACTTCATTAAGTGATTGTCTTCAGTCAAAGCAATTGAAAAGGCATAACCAAGAACCCAATAATATCCTCATGGATTATATGCAGATTTCCCAAGTTGCATTTTTTTTTCTGATTTTTTTTTTTCTCCTTCTTTCAAGAGAGCTTAGAGTTTCTAATTTTACATTATTTCATTCTGGTTGTTCTGGCAGAGTCACATGAAATGGAGTGATTGCCATTTTGTCACATCCTGTGCACATGAATTAACAGGATTTACTGTCTTGTAAGACTAAGAAGCTCCCTGGCTCCACAGAATGAATCACTCGTTTGGAAGAAACCAGTGAGCCTTTGGGATTTGTAATCTCTCTTTCCTGGTAATGCAGAGTCTACATAGAGTCCTGAGTTCCTGTGGTGCATATGCATTTTGCTAGTGAATTGTTTAAGGCAACCAATGTGTTTAATTGGATAACACGTGTGAACCCCCCCCCCCCCCCCTTCAAAAAAGAAAGAAAGAAAAAAAAAAGGCATTACCAGCTGTATTCAGTGTGACCTCCTTCCTTTGTAGGATCATGTTTGACCTATGCCAAAGAATGTACATGTATTGTGAAGCATCTTTTGTGGTATTTCCTACATGCAGAGTTTCGCACAACCATGGAGAAAGATTGCATCGGTGACACCAGTGGACATTTCAAGCGTCTCTTAGTCTCCATGTGTCAGGTGAATCCACTGGAATTTGACTTACATTTCATTCTGGAATTCTGCAACTTAGAAGACGGTGTTCAGAGGAGAAATTTGGAGCATTGTTCATAGTGAACAAAAATAAAGAATGTAGTTTTGATCTCTAAACTATTCATAGAATTTCTGTTTAAAATTTGACAACTTGCACCTGTTGGTAGCCTATTACGGTGCATAGTAAAGTACCACCTTAAAGCCTCGGTCACAACCCACCGTGTGTGTTTACAGTCCGTACATTTTTGGCGGAGGCCACGGCCGCCACGTTTTCCTGAAAACGTTGGGAAGGAGTGGCAAGAGCAGGAAGGGAGTACGTCACTTGCACGGTTGCGCAAGGTGTAAGTACCTGCCATAAGCGGTCGCTTCCATCGTACGTTGCGCATGTGGCAAGTAAGTCGTACGTGCTTTCAATTCAATGCGACTGCCATGTTGTCGTACCAAGGACGTACTTACATGTGCTCCTCACGTATGTTGTAAGTGCATGCAAGTAGGCTGTACAGAGCACGTGCATCACATGTACTGCTGGGTGAATCTGTAGCCCGACCGCAGCTTGAACACAGCAAAAGTTCTGCATGCACTAAAAGTGCAACGTCATGTCTGCGTGCACCCAAATCCGTATCGAGGTAGTGCTTACTACGCACAGGTCCCCAAATTTTGCCCACGTTTTTGCAAGTAGACAGCACGCACTTCCAAGTACAGCAAATTGTGACCGAGGCATTAGCAAGGTTTCACAATTTGAAAGATGTGTGATATGTGTTCCATCTTGATGATCATCAATTAACTTTGTGTATATCTTTCACATAGCACAACAATGGTCAACCATTTTTTTTTTTTGGTGGTATTCTGTACCAGAGTGTAATAATAGTGATGAGTGAAATTATGTGTTTAGAAATGTCAGCATGAAGTGCTGTATGAATCGTCGGGTGGGAATGCGAAGGGCGTTAAGTTGCCTCAAACACTGTGGCCTGAATTCACTAAGATGGTACAATTGAAACCATTGTTTAAACCATAGACAATTTGTATGGAGTGCCAAGTGTCGCATGGCCTATTTCATTGTGAAATCAGTCATTTCGTCAACGAGATGACCATTTCCTTGATGAAATGTTCATTTCAAAATGACTGATTTCGTAACGAAATAGGCCATGCGACACTTGGCGCGCCATACAAATTGTCCATGGTTTAAACCATGGTTTCAATTGTATCACCTTCGTGAATTTGGGCCCATAGGTTTAGTGACAACTTAACGCTCTTATTATTCTCATGTGATGAAATGATATTTCTTAATACCAGATACATGGACACCATGAATAACAAAGACCAGCTGCAAACCTCTGTCTATCCCAGCAAGGAAACAAATTAAACACAAAAGAAAACAAATTTGAGTGCACAAAAATTGCCGCCATCGATGAAACCACATTTATTGTCAACTTCTCTGTCTGAGCAGGGAAACCGTGACGAGTCCAGCACAGTGGACATGGCTAAGGCCCAAGCTGAGGCCAACCAGCTCTACCAGGCTGGAGAGAAGAAATGGGGGACGGACGAATCGGAGTTCAACCGGATTATGGCCACCCGCAACTTTGCCCAACTCAGAGCAACCTTCAGGGAGTACACTAGGGTGAGTTTGTGGGAACAGTTGGAGAGAAGATGAGTGTTGCAATTGGAGTTTAGTGTATGTTTGTGTAACACCAGGTTCGCTCTCTTAGCACAATGTAAATAAATACAATGTACAATTCAACGGTTATGTTCATACGTGTGGATGTTCCTCCTTTTAATCATAGATTACTATTAGCCGGAGCGAACAATATCTTTACACATAATTCACAGGGGGTTCAATGAGAAAGGCATCAATAAATATTCTTCAAATATCCTCCAACGGCTATCATCAGAGAACTATTAACAGCGTTGTTTCATGGGGAAATAACTGCTACTTTGGATTAACAGCAGAGCGTCCTTCAACAACGTTAAACAAAATCGGGGGGGGGGGGGGTGTGTCACATCCAAAGAAGATCCAAATTTCGCGTTACTGTCACTGAGGTCTCGCGTGTAGACTATCGAGGAGATGAATCCATGAAGAGAACCCTTGAAAGGTGGTACCTTGAAAGGAGGTGCATATACAACATACACAAATACACTAAATATAAGGTCTAATACATACAGCATGTTTGTGAATAATTTGCTAAACTTCTTAATCAAATAATTGTTACGTGCACTTATCAGTCATTAATAAGTTTATACTGACTGTACAACAATATTATTCTATCAGCTCAAAGCAATCAAATAAACCATGAGGATTGAATATTGAAATAAAGCTCATCTGTATTAAACATAAGGTTGAACTACATGTATCATCAAAACCGAACCTAATAAGCATGTGAAGTTGCATTAACACTTTCATGCATTAAATCAAATTTCATCACTCTGAATCATTATTGTTACGGGTGTTATGGGGTATATTCTCTTTTTCCACTTATATAACCACATTAATCTGATTATCCATTCAGTTGTGAAATAGCTTTATCCTATGAAATAAAAGTATATGGTATTATGATTTCTACATTTGTCAACCTTGTCAATACCAAATATAATCACATTTCTTCTTACAACATTAATAAAACAGAAATATCTAACTATGACTATTTACTTCAAAATGTCACTCACTCTCAAATTTGTTCTATCGTATATACTATAAACATACCTACTACTGTATCAATCAGAACACTTAAACTACACACTACAGTGTATGGAAAATCCAACACTTGTTCTCCTACTTAACCGTTTCTACACAAGAATAATGCAACAAACAATTATAATAGAATGGTAGTGGATAGCTACTCTCAGCAGGGAATGACTGATTACAAGAAGATGGTATAACATACGAGTATAATATACATATCAAGCCTGCACTGTATTTCACTTCCAATGTATACTACAAACACAGTTCTTATCAGCTTTGCCCTAAAATCGGGATGAAGCCTACGTATGAGCCAAGCACTAAAACAATCAAGTCCTTTCTCTCCGCAGAGGCTGGCTCTCTCTCTCTCTCTCTCTCTCTCTCACGCCCTAGCCTACAAGTACACCAAACTTTAGCCTGTACTATTCGGACCCTAAAAGTTTTGCTTATCTTCAGCCATTACAAAGCACATGATTTAGCTGGAACTGATAAATCGTCTGCATGGCAGAGTTCAAATCTACATGATTTTCATATAGCATGGTGTAGAAAGTCTAACAAATATAACATAAATACATGAGTGCATACCACAGGTATTGTTCAAACTACACTATACACCTCACACTTCATCTCACACACATATACATGGATATAGAGGTTGCGAACTTGCTTGAGTCATTGTGTGAAATGTTCCATCTATTGAACATCCTAACTTTCCTTTACAAAGAATAAGTTTATCAGTCTATTATACCTTCACTTTGCATGTAAACTGAAATTACAGCAATCGCCATAAGGTTTATGACATGTAAAACTGGCATAATAGTGGTCTCACCTTGAAAGGAGCCAGCACCACGCCTTATTACATCCACTCTCTCCAACGTCCAAGGGGGCAAGAGGACGTGGCACTATGGGAACTCTATCTTTATCTCCCAAAATGTTGGCAGTACCGATGTTGGTAGGGGAAAAACGAATACGAGATGAGGAGAGACTTATGTACATTAGGGGTCTGCATCCCCGTGTAAAAGGAGAGAGGGAAAAGAAAGATAAGGACGGATGTAGGGACTGGAGGACAATGCACGAGAGGGCACGTGCATATGGGAGGAAGGGGTTGTGTATGTATACACTGAGGTTGAAGATTTAGGGGGTTTAAACCCCCCTCTTGGGCTGCCAAGTAAAAAAAAAAATAAGAACATACAAACAAACAACATCTAATTAGTCAATTATTTGAAGACCAAAATCAACAATAAAGGCACTTTTCTTGCGTAAAAGCTGTCAATTTTAAAACTGAATATGCAAAATTTTCGCCCCTAACGGGGCGAAAATTATAATACACTATCAATATACATTATCATATCTTTATACACTAATATTTACTTTATGAGTAAATTTAGTGTATAGATGGTATAGCCTCGCGTCCTCGAGTGTGCCCCGTGGAACATACCTTTAGTAAAGCCTACTTTTTTTCTTTTCTTCTATGCTTTCTTGTAATACAAGAATAATTTTTATTGCTCAAACAATGCGATTACGTTTTAGCTTTTAATGAATACATTTCAGACGAATGGCAAAGTGAGAGTGGCTCGCTCGCTCTGTCCATACTTATAATAGAATGAATAGTTTGCATAATTTATGATCATAGTCCTTCGCGGGGATTTTTTTTTAACTGTGTTTAGTTCCCTAGGAATTTGATTTAAATGCCCTAGAAACGCGACTTTTATACTCTGTTTTTACAAAAAGTCCCTATGCATGGGACATGGGAAGAGGTATATCCCCCTCCCACACCCTCCCCCGCTCTGTCGCTTCGCTCTCGCCGCGGATCTCACACCGTCTCATGAAATAATGTTATACCCCCGTATAATCATAGTCATTTGCAAATGATTCTATCCACTTTTTAATTTCCTAGAAATTTGCTTTTAAATGCTCTATAAACGCGACTTTTGTACTCCCCCTCCCCCCGCTCGGTCGCTTCGCTCCTTCGCCGAGGATCTCAAACCATCACGTCAATGTGCCCATCCCCATCGAAATTTTGCCCCCCCCCCCCAAACCAGACATGTTCCACCGCGCTTGGGGGGCGGGTGGGGCTGCACCAACCCCCCCTCCCCCCCCAAAAAAAAAAAAATATATATATATATATATATACACATTGTATATATGTTTGGCAAAAAAAGAGAGAGAGAGAAAATAGAGCATGCAAAGTAATTAATATGCTTAAAATTGCAAGCTGGCAATCCTAAAAATTGAAAATCTCCCTACTGTGGGAGGGGGGATACCCCCCTCCCACACCCTCCCCCCCCCCCCCCCCCACTCGCTTTGCTCTCACTCACTTTGCAATACCCAGCTCAACCCTTAAACCCCCTCCTTGGAAAAAAGCTAGATCCGCCCCTGATTGTTCATGGAACACCTAATATAATCATCCTACAGTTTGAACAGTGATGAATGATATTCAGGGAATAGAGATGCAAAATTTAACCAAGCTTGGTATGTCTTATCTATTGTTCAATAGCTGACAAAGAACAAAAAAGAGAGAAAATACAACAGAAGAGATGGTGGGAGGCAGAATATTAGAAACTGAAGGAAGGTGACTGTCCCCTCTGCCCCCGTGATTCCTATTGTTCAGTTCTGTAGTATTTGTTACTCTTCCCTTGCTTTGGAGTAATACGTGATTACTTGATAGTGGGCAGTTGTCTATGATCATAAAGGGACTGTACATTACTGGTTGAGGTGGGGATTTAGGTTTATAACATTCCTAAGTGAGATAATGAGAAGCCTCTTATGAAATATGAAAGAGCATGCAATTCTAAGAAGGATTCAATGTTTATTTGATGAAAATTGGTTTTAAAATATCTGAGCTATCCAAGAAAGTGATAATGATAAAAGGCGACAGGATCTCTTTGTTTCACCTTGTTTTTGGATATCTCAGCCATTCGAAACCAATTTTCATCAAATAAACTTTTGATACCTTTTAGATTTGCATGCTCTTTGACATCTCGTAGAATGGTTTCCGAATATCTCGCAAAACATTAAAAGCTATATTCTCACCTCAACCAGAACTGTACAGTCCCTTTGATATGTTATAGATATTGTTGTGGAAACCCCCCACCCTCTGACATATAAATGACAGAGACTACCAAATTTTCTTTAC